>NW_026782912.1:0-196010 GCF_031769215.1 Ylistrum balloti | reverse complement strand
AATATGGCGATGGTGAAGCTGAAGGCTGAAGCTGGACAAGCCTGTAACAGGACGTCCCCACGAAACCGCGTCTGGCTATCGCATTACAGTAATTCGATCTGAATGGTAGTTCTCGTCCTTGCATATACCAAAGAAAGTTTTATAACTGTCCCATGCCACTAAAAACCTGCCCACGTGCTGCTTCTCTCTACACTTTCAACACTTTTCTCTCTCTTACAAGCAACTGCTCTCATTGGTTGATTCTGATCACGTGAACTTTTACATCATACTAAATTTAGACACCCTACATAAATGTAAACAAACTAATATCTACCGTCAGTAATAAGTCTGTACTAATAACCTACATCAATTTATAACCTATACACCCATGCTTACACACACCAGCCAGCAAATAAGGATGACGATATGTTGTGTATAAACTCAAATTAAATAAATTTCCATTCTCTCAAATACTGATACAGATTCAAAATTAATGCATAGATAATAAGTGAAAAGCTGATCTTATTATTTTAACAAAAGTGATAGGTGCTTACAATTCAAACCCACAGCCTCAGAAGTTTTAGGTCAGAATGAGATTTGAACACAAGTGCAAATGTTACTTAATATAAAAAAAGAAATGTTTGTAGTGATGTTCGGAAAACCAGAGGAATTAGTGTTACTCCAGTAAAACCACATTCCAATGGCTTGTTGTCTGATTACTGTAAAACTATATAATATTCTGTATTATATCTAGATATGGGCTGATTGTATGATAACTGCAATAGCATACAATATTCTGTATTATCTCTATGCATGGGCTTATTGTCAGATAACTACGATACTATACTATTGTATAATGTTCTATAACAACTCTTAACATTAGGTAATTGTCAGATAATTACATTACTATATAATATTCTGTATTATCGCCAACACTCATCCTGTGCAGTATCTTTATTTCTTGGGTCGTCACATTGTGAGTATTATTCCATCTTTCTCTTGCCTGTTATCCTGGTGTGTAAGTTCACTAAAGGGACATATTTTTGTGGCTAATCATGGCTTTTGTAGGTGTTAACATTTCTTTATTTCCACACAGGTGTGTTTGGTAACATGAGTCTACATTCCAATACCTTGTGTTCAGACCTCAAAAAAGCCAAAGTTGTATCACGGTAAGTTCTGAATATGTATGGAGACAATTATGTACTGGAATCTGTGTGACAATGTCACTTTAAAGGAAAATCTCAAATGAACTTGATTTGTTGATTTAAATGAAATATGAATAATACCACATATCTGTGTCAGCAGTGATTAGAGGGCTTTGTATAAATACTTGACCAACATGCCTACTTTTTGTAGGTAGATTATAATTATTGGTCAAGAAATTTCTTTATCGTTCTCCTGCTCACATTGAATACATTAATGAAATCCCAAAATCCTTGTAACTATAAACTGTCCAGTGTAATAGGGTGAGTAATAATGTACTATTTTGTTATCATCCAGAAAATTAATAATACTGCATTTTTAGCGCAATTATAATTAGTTATGTAACTGCTTTAGATATCAAAAGAAATAGTTGTGTAAATATTCAGAAATTTAAATCTTAAAGAAGTCAGTTTCAAAGATTTAGAAACGACAAAGTTAGATATATGTATTCAATCATAGCTAACTTGATTTACAGATCTTTAATGTATAAGCTTAGTAGAAGTAATAAGTACTGGTTTGTGTTGACAGATTACTCGATTTAGCTTGTAATGACCAACACCATAGTGTTCAAGTTAGTGCTATACTGGCTCTCCGCAGCCTTACACGGATCGACGATCTCAAAAAGGTAATATATTCTTATTTCTTGCATGAATTGGCATAATCTAACACAATGATTTCTTGTTAATTAATTAAAAATTTAAAGTGATCTTTGGTATAAGAAAAAAAGTTTAAATAGCATCATTATTAGATTTTATTGCTTTGAAAATAATTTCTTGAACAAAAGACCAGCACTGCTTTATTATCAGGCTTTCATTTGATATTTTGACAATTTTCAATTTAAGTATTCTTTGGTATTGGGACTACAGGGTTAATTATTAAGAACAGTTTAATCCTCAGTACTTACAGTGAAACAAGATATCATTCTATTAATTTGTTCATTGTTTTCACTATGATAGAACTACACGCTTCTTATATATAAAAAAACATATTTCTGTCAGTATGCAAATGAATTATGTCCTCAATAGGCAACCTGTCCTTCTGCCACATCTGTCTAGAAATACACTGACAGGCCACACAACGAAAATAACGGACTGAACGATTTATCAGTATCTTTACTACTTCCACAGGAAATGGTATCTCAGAAGGCCGTAGAGAAGCTGAACTCCATCACTGTTGCCAATACTCCACGCCCAGGGTCTGTAGCATCCCGACCTCCCAGTATCATGGGTGTTGGTGTCAGCTTCCAGAGCAGTTATGGATCAAGTAGTTCTAATGTGTACAATCACAGTAGTAAACTTGTCAGAATTCTTCAAGGACATGGATAGAACATAGTCAGCTTTAGTAGCAAACTTGTCAGAAATCTCAAAGGAACATGGATAGATGATTATAAACCTGTCAGAATTCTTCAGGGACATGGTTAGACTCATCATCATCTTTAGTGGCAAGCTTGTAACAATCCTAAAGGGACATACCTGATAGGTAGAAAATTGCCAGCTCTAGTGGTAAACCTGTCAGAGGTAATACAAGGACAGAAGGACAATCGCCAGCATTACTGGTAGCCTTTTAAAAATTATACAAGGGCATTGACAGACTTAACATATGCCTTAACTGTAAACTTGCCGAAATTCCACAGGAATATGGACAGACATAGTTGTAAACACAAAATAGAATTTCAAGTGTTTCATCAGCTTCCAAAAGTAAATATATATATATATAAATGACTGTATATTATAGCATGTGCAGTTCTCAGTAAAACACATGGGTGAATTTAGCAAGTACATGTTTTAACATGTGGCCAAGAAACATTTGTATGTGAGTTGTAGAAGAGTGTATATCAACACTTTGTCTTATATGAACATGTATCAATTCTACACCAGAATGTATCATGTAATGTTTATACTGGATTGGCCTGGACTTGTAGGAATGACACAGTAATTGTGGCTGGGAGTATGAAATTTGTTATGGTTCGGGGTATGGACAGTTCACAAATTCCAATCCATGTGTAACATTTTTGTTGCAATAAAAAGTATTCCATTTAGGAATTACACTGGAAGCACTCATTGAGAGATTTGGATGAATAATTGTATATGAATTTTAAAATCAACAGCAGCTGTTATATTTTAAAACTTTTGAACTCCACAGTATGTCTATGTTTTTAACAGCAATATCAATAGTGACACCCCACAATAATAATTTCTGATATTGTAATATACATTTTCAACATAGTCATCAGTCTCAACACATTAATTCATTTCAATATTTACCTTGCTATATTTTTTGATGTACAAAATTCATGTTGTTTTTGATCAGCTGTATTTTTATCATTAATTCATTGCTTTGAATGTTTATCATTATGAATATTACTATAAAACAGAATATATCTATGTAATAGATATATAATTAAACCACCATCAGCCAAGTTCTAGATTTGTTATCATACAATGAGGAATGTTTAAATTTTTCACAACTTCAGAATTTGAAAAAAATAGATGATTAATAAAGATAAATAGAATACTTTTATGTTTTGACTAACCAGGAATATTTCCCTGGTCAAACCAGCAAAATGATGAAACTGAAATTTGTACAGGAAGTTGTCATCAAAATCTTGATAAAGTAACAGTGAATGCATGTATTTGAAAATGTTTCTCCATTCTAGATCTGATTCTAGAGGCTGGACTTGTTTATAAATTTTTACAATTAAATTCTTTATTTCATTACCATTGAAAACTGAAAATGTTTGATTCAACATTCCAAGTATGTATGAAAAAATATACCAAATCAATGATGTTTACAAGGAAATCTTGTTACACTGCTTAATAATTGTTATCAATAATGCATTACATATACATCGTCCATGTGCTATATGTTATTTTCATTGTTCATTAATTTGTTAGTGGTATAATTTTGCAGTCACTGAATTTGCAAAAAACATACATATTCATACATACTAAGTTGTTTGTTCATTACTTATATCATAAAAATGAGATTTGGTGCAGTTGGTATCTAACTCATTTATCATTTTTTGTATATACAAAGAAACTACATTTAATACATGGTAAAGGTTTATGATATTTATGCATTACATGTATATAGAAATTTCCATAGCAACTACCATATACACATTTGACTCAACAATTTGAGTCACAAATGTGTAAGATATTTACTGTTTATGAATTTGTGCTACGTGTCGAAAATATTTGTTTCTTGGTATAAAGTTATGGCTTGCTATGTAATGTTTTTCAGTCCATCCATAGAACACAAATATTGGACTTCAGGGTTGGGTCTGTTTCTCAGTTGATAATTTTATCAAATTTTTAGCACAGAGGTCTTTTTCAGGTTTATCACTGATGAAATCAAATTAAGGTTTTTCCATTCCATATAGAACTGAGAGCTTGTTTAATTCAAGAATTTTTATCAACACTCAAAAGTTGAGAGAAAAAGTGTGGTCTAGTGAAACACACTGTTGCTAGAGTCAGAAGATTTAATGAAGTGATTTTTTTTCTTTATTATGGTAATATACTACCTCATATTTTACCTTACAGGGTTTTTATTTACACATTCATGACACTAAAGACAATGTCTTATAATTTCTGGAAGAGTTAAAAGGTTGTATGCTACTCTAAAACATCATATTATGATATATGCTGTGGTTGATTACATTTTAATCCAAGTCTATAAATGTTTGGTATATACTAGTTGAAGTAGTCCAGATGACACAATTACACCACTTTTAAAAAAAATGTGCTTGCTCTGGTTGTGGAAAAGTAACAGGCTGTGATAAGGTGCACAGTTCAGATTTTTTCTATAAATCAATACTGTAAACAAAATATATTTCATTTTCACCCCCTACTACATATCATATCTATTTCAATGATTTATAAAGTTGAAAAATATTAAAAGAATGTTTTTGAAATGTATTTTAATCTTTAGTAATTGGTAACTCGATGAATTTTTTGAAATGTGATTAATATCAAATTTAATGTGCTCATTGTTTCTGTGCTCACAATGTTGTACTTAATCCTACTTGACCGTCCAGAATTTATTTTTTAATGTCTATTGATATCCATTTCAGTATATTCTTTGCTGGTTAATGCATGGTTTTATGTGCGTGGTTGTGCTATGTAATTTTTGGAAAAACATTTTGAAGGGTGTATGTGTTTGTGTGTCATTGTTCTATTAGATTTTTAAACATTGTGTTTCATCCATCATCTGCTGTATTCTACTATAACAATACTTTACTGGGTCTACATAATCAGATGAATGTCCAGGTCTGTGAGTCGCTTGTTATTTCTAAATTCAGATCTTTTTTCCTCCTGTAAAACATGACTTCTCTGAAACTTCTAAATCTTTAGATTAACATAAAGGTAAAATAAAAGCTGTTTAAAATCTCCTCTAATTATTATAGGAAGTTACAACGTAGAATTGCCTCCAATTACTTCTTTAATACGATTGGCTGACTTATTCCTGAGAATATAGGTCCTATGTTAATGGTTAATAAGTCAATCTTGGTACATATTCATACATGCAAGATGAGAATGCTTACTTCTGCTAAATTTGAAGATGAGCAGAATATACACAAGTCATATTTAATAAAGAAACAAACTCATCGTTAGATCTGATTGGCCGATGCTTTGTTGAGATATATATTTGGTGTGTTAATCTGCAGACAAGTTTTTAGTGAATATATACTTACCTGGTAATGCCATAGGTGGAAACATATAGCACTTACTTAATTCATGAAAATGTAAACAAGTCCAGAGGTTCACAGTCATGAAATAAATGTGACAGGTAAGATTTAGAACAAGTTTTTTGACTTAGTTAATAGTTTCTCAAGAACATTAAGCTTACATACTTATAGTCATTTATGGCTAACTGATGTAGTTACTCTCATAGATGTTAGTTCTCTACCAGAGAGGAGACGAGGGAAGTGTATATCTGTCTTAAATGAATGTAGATTTTCATGTGACAATTTCCCAATCAATATTTTGGGGAACTAGTGGGCTTGCATGTCCTTTATATTGTTTGTTTCAAATAAAAGCTTTCAGTTTCTACAATTGAGCCAGATCATCATGTTGTATGTTGGTGTAAAAATAAAAATGTTTTAAGTTCTGTCTTGAATAAATTCTATACTTACAATAGATTTTAAATTGTAATTGAAAAAAAAGAAATGTATTAATGTTATTTGAGGCTTGTATAGTTATTACTAAGAATGAGAATGTGAGAGAAAGAATATATCACCTAAATGAAAAAGTGGATCTGTCCAAAGTCACTTATTAAATTCTCTATATGTGAGTTGATATCTATGTAGGTGTTGAATGCAATCTGAATTCAAACTTTAATTTACCAATAAATGAATGAAAGTAAAATAAGTTTGTCTTCTTTATTAATTCTTACACTGCAACAGATACTGCAACAGATACATAAACACTGTTCATCCCTCATCACTAATCAGCTCCTTTAACCTGTTCATCAATGTTCCTTCATTTACAGGAGTAGTGTTTTCTGTTCATCAATGTTCCTTCATTTTCAGGAGTTATGTTTTCTGTTCATCAATGTTCCTTCATTTACAGGAGTAGTGTTTTCTGTTCATCAATGTTCCTTCATTTTCAGGAGTTATGTTTTCTGTTCATCAATGTTCCTTCATTTTCAGGAGTTATGTTTTCTGTTCATCAATGTTCCTTCATTTTCAGGAGTTATGTTTTCTGTTCATCAATGTTCCTTCATTTTCAGGAGTTATGTTTTCTGTTCATCAATGTTCCTTCATTTTCAGGAGTAATGTTTTCTGTTCATCAATGTTCCTTCATTTTCAGGAGTTATGTTTTCTGTTCATCAATGTTCCTTATCTACAGGAGTAATGTTTTCTGTTCATCAATGTTCCTTATCTACAGGAGTAATGTTTTCTGTTCATCAATGTTCCTTCATTTTCAGGAGTAATATTTTCTGTTCCATCAATGTTCCTTCATTTTCAGGAGTAATATTTTCTGTTCCATCAATGTTCCTTCATTTTCAGGAGTAATGTTTTCTGTTCATCAATGTTCCTTCATTTTCAGGAGTTATGTTTTCTGTTCATCAATGTTCCTTCATTTTCAGAAGTAATGTTTTCTGTTCATCAATGTTCCTTATCTACAGGAGTAATGTTTTCTGTTCATCAATGTTCCTTATCTACAGGAGTAATGTTTTCTGTTCATCAATGTTCCTTCATTTTCAGGAGTAATGTTTTCTGTTCATCAATGTTCCTTATCTACAGGAGTAATGTTTTCTGTTCATCAATGTTCCTTCATTTTCAGGAGTAATATTTTCTGTTCCATCAATGTTCCTTCATTTTCAGGAGTAATGTTTTCTGTTCATCAATGTTCCTTCATTTTCAGGAGTTATGTTTTCTGTTCATCAATGTTCCTTCATTTTCAGAAGTAATGTTTTCTGTTCATCAATGTTCCTTATCTACAGGAGTAATGTTTTCTGTTCATCAATGTTCCTTATCTACAGGAGTAATGTTTTCTGTTCATCAATGTTCCTTCATTTTCAGGAGTTATGTTTTCTGTTCATCAATGTTCCTTCATTTTCAGGAGTAATGTTTTCTGTTTATCAATGTTCCTTATCTACAGGAGTAATGTTTTCTGTTCATCAATGTTCCTTATCTACAGGAGTAATGTTTTCTGTTCATCAATGTTCCTTCATTTTCAGGAGTAATATTTTCTGTTCCATCAATGTTCCTTCATTTTCAGGAGTAATATTTTCTGTTCCATCAATGTTCCTTCATTTTCAGGAGTAACATTTTCTGTTCCATCAATGTTCCTTCATTTTCAGGAGTAATGTTTTCTGGGTCGTCTCACAAATTCAGGGTTGTATTGTGAGTTGTATCGTCGATCTCTATCACTCACTTCCTTCACCTCTGCCTCTTCCTCTGCTTTCTCACCTCTAACCTTTGCCATCAGTGCAGCAGTTTTCTTTCTTTCAGCAGCTTCCCTCTTGAGTCTCTCTGCACGTAGCTGATCAATGCTCTTTGACCCTTGGACTTTTGATTTTGAACTTTGCGATGACCTTTCCTTGTCTTTCTTGTGCTTGTGTTTGTGATGTTTGTGCTGTCAAAAAGAAAGCATGAAAATGTAATGTAACCAAAACCAAACACAATGACAGCAGAATGAAAGTGAGATAAACATCTTATATAAAGACTTTGATAATGCATGAAGAAATTTAGCATACGACACGATAGGTACTGAAATGTGGGCAATCTTTAGGTGGCATTTAGGACTAGGATTTAGGAAATGTGTGTTACTAGGAGACAAACAAGCATTTTGTTACTGTTTTTGTAAGTTTATCAGATTATAAAATGTGATATAAAAACATGAACAAGAGGCCTTGCGGTCTTGATGGTCACCTGAGATCAGCAATATTTAATATAAAGGTTAAAGGGAAAGTAGCTTTCAAGTGTTGTGAAAAGGAAATTGTGACATTGATGATAGTAAGCCAATGTCAATACATGAATACCATAAAAACTTTCACCCTATACTGATAAATAAGTTATTCCCAGTTGGAATTCAGCAAAGGATTTTTGAAATTTAAGTCAATTTGATCCCTTTTTACCCTGCCTAACAGCCCCTCGGGACAGACATGATCAATCCATTCATACCATCATGCCGTCATCCTTCAATCATAATTCTAACCAAGTTTGAAATATTTCCAATGGAAAACAAATTATACTAAAAAATCTATTTTTCCTATATAAACCATAGTAAAATTACCCCCTTCCCACGGTGAAATGTGAGACCCTGGGACCATGAAATTCACAATTTTTGTAAACCACATTAAGATGCCTCCATCCATGAAGAGCATTTGATTCTACCTTATCTGGGTGTTAAGAAGAAGACATTTAAAATTAAAGTCAATTTGACCCTTTTGGCTCCACCCCATATAATTCACTATTTCGTTTCATCTTGGGCCAGGGAAGGTTTCTGCAAAATTTCATTAAAATTGATTCAGGAATTTTTGAGAAGTTGAAAATGTTAAATTTTTTACAGATGCACAATGCTGTATGAATTAAGGTGATTGCAATATAGGTCACCATGAGAATTTGTCTCAAGTGACCTAAAAACTGAAGCTGATAGTACTGAAAGGGATTGCAGTGAATTTGCACAGGAATGATTAAACAAAATTATCTGAGAGATGACCAGACAATCATTTATAATTCTTATATCTAATTATTAATGTTGAGGAATAAAAACGGTTACAGTAAGGATACCTTGTGTCTGTCAGAATGATCTTTATCTTTGTGACTCTTCTTTTTAAGGTATCCCTCCAGCTTGTGTATAGGATCTAGGGAATCTTTTAGCTTCTTGTCTTTATGCTCTCTGTAATAAATTGATTTTAGCAATGAATCGAAAGGAATGGCCAGTACTTTGATGGTGGCCATGTATTGAGAAAGTTTGACATGCAAGAAAGAAAATAATATCTTCATGAATTCTTCACAATATGATATCTATTTCACAAGCTGAATTAATTTACAACAAAAACTGAATTAATTTATGACATAAAGGTTTCAAAGAGATATACAGTTTCAGAAGTTGCTTGTTAAGAAAAACCATACATTCTGGAACAGTTTTTGGTACTTCAGTGTTGTTTTTTTTCTATGCAGTTTTCAAGAAAACATTAAAATTTCAAGACCCAGTCATAAGTTCCTAGTATCCCCAGAAATTAAACTGTCCGTTTGTGTTACAGAACCTCGATTACCTTTTGGTTAATGCGTCATCTTCATCATCTTCTACTTTTCTTTTCTTAGCATACCATGGGGCTGTGCCTACAGAGACAGTATTCAGTATATCATTTTATATACAGATGTTACTACAAAGTGATTAGTGAGTGTAAACCTATAATGACATTAGTTATATTGGTAATTACTGCACAGTATATTTATACGAGTCTTGTAAATATTTTTTACCAATCTGACTAGTCTCTAACCATAACAGAAAGTACAAGCAGATATTTATTGTTCCGTAGAATAAGTCTAATTCCAGCACTAAATAAGCGGTTGTGTCCTCGGGCAAGACAATCTGGACAACATGTGATGGACCTCCCTTATGCTTCTCAGTGGTGTAGCTAATCACTTTCACAAGGAGACCCTCCCTCAAAATAACCCTGGCTGAGCACAGGTCAATAAATCAAACAAACAAATTAAGTTATGAAAACTTTAACTTCATTATAAATTCATTCAAATAAATTTGAATATATTATTTTCTTTATTGGGTTTATCAACAGCTGTTATCTATCATTGGGTCATTTTGAGGAATGATCTTGTTGTATTAGCTGGTGGCCACCAAGAGAAATTCCATGAAAGTGTCTTGCCTTTGGACACAACCATGACAGCATCTGGGCTGCTTCTTTGTTTTCTGAGAAACCTTGAATCACAAACCTCAGATTTTCACCTGAGGATACTCACGCCAACACTTCTATCAAATGAGCTATGATCATGACCACACATGCCTCAAATATGGATACATATAACATATTCTTATTTCCTTGATGAATAACAGTTGTATATTACCAGTAGGGTGGAAATTTTGAAAATATAAAATTTTCCACCCCACAAGATAAAATAGATCTGCAATTCATAAAAAAAACAATGGATATTACATTTATTACACTTCACACCTTTCATTGACGCCATATTGAATTTGCCACTCTGTCTATATCTCAAATGCATACTCTATATTATCATTACTTTGCTGGATATAAGGTTTCAATTTATTTTACATTACATAGGAAAGAAGCTAAGGATTAAATTCAGATTGACCATGATGAATGAACTAAATTAAAGCAAGTTTCCTACAGTTCAAAAGGGTTAACCATCCTTCCAGAAGTTTGCGATGCATTCTGGGATAAATTATATTTCATATGCAAACACAGTTATCTAACTGGTCAAAAACGGGTGAAAATATTCAGATTAGTTATATTGTCATCATAAAACCTTACATTTCACTGCAAAATGTATAATTAATTATCTCTCCTGCAACATGTCCAAAGGGGTAAACACATAACCTTCTCCTACTGAAAGTCAGTGGATTTATAACTGGACAATAAAATAGCAGTTGTTGCTACCTCTGATCTATTGAATGGATATGGTATACATCAATGGGCTTTGTAACAGACATAGCAAATATTACTGATAAGTTCATAGTCCTTAATTTGACTTAAGTATATAGCGAGTCAGTGGCGACAAACCAGTTTCAAACATTACTTTGACATTTGCTCTCTACAACTTACCTCCTTGACTTTCCAAAGAACTCTGACCTAAGTAAGTTAAAATTCCCATCTTTTTCTCCCATTCTTCTTTTTCAGCCTTTTTTTCAGCTTCATGGTCAATGTTATGCTTTCCTGTAGATACCTACAAAAACAACCAAATCATTATAAATACAAAATACAGTAATTTTAATATTTCATGATGTCAAGGTTTGGGTTCGTTCATTCTGGTGTATCTGCACATCATTATCAATTGGCACCCAGGAAAGTTAATAGAAGTTTTCTGATATTTTGATTAAATGTAAAAATGTTTCCTGTGTATTTAATTTTGCACAATGTTTATTGACTGAAAATAGTTAATATCAATATCCTGCAAAGATATATTACCTTCAAAACTACATGTATGTACTGATTCAAAATCAATAATCTTCAGAATTATTATCGTTCCTTATGACGAAGAATCCGAGATGGCGGACACTCGTACATCTCGTGAACAGGGGGATTGCCCGCAAATCAGCCCCCTCCCCTTTTTTGACAAGTCTTTTTAAACTGTGTGGAGGGTGGGGGGGGGGCTTATTTGCGGTAAAATACGGTAAGATACAAAAACAGCTGAAAATTTTGTTTGTACTTGATTCCGATTTCATGAGAACTCCACAGTAGATGTATCAGCTGTGCAGCCAAATAATTTGTCATGTGTGATTGGTTAAAGTTTGGCTAAGAATATTTCAAGGGCACTGGGACTATATTTGAACCTTTAGATTTCAAAGATGTATTTTTCTGAACCTTACAGTGAGTTAATAACCTTAATCAGCAGAATTTTTTTTATGTACAGAAATATATACAAATACACACACATGAATTGATTACACTTATATGTACAGGTACATATCTACCACTTACTCCTTCTGTGTCCTTGAAGAAATTGATGTGACCTCCTGATCCAGTGTATATGTCAGAGACAAGATTGTTTGAACCATACACATCTAGGTCTGTCTTGGCCTTCACTTCATTCCCACTCACTTCAGGATCTTCTATTTTTTCAGGGGAGGTAACTGTGCTGCTGCTGGTGGAGGGTAGCCTCTGAGATCTAGCTTTCTGTCTTAAGATTTCTGTCCTTGCTTCTTGTTCCTTTAATAAAATTATAGAGTAAATTATTAGAACTATCAAGGTTCAATATATTTAATTTGCAAATCAATGAAGGACCAATTGTGAAACATACATACATAAAACAAATATATATATACAATATTTAAGACATATATTTTAGTATACAATAATGTGTACCAATAGTGGTTTCATTTTCTATTTGTTATCTTTAACAACAATGAAGCCCTTAAAGGCTCTCGAGCAAATCTCTATACTGTTAACATGTGTGAGACTTTCATCTACACAATTGTTTCAATAATACATAACACAGAAAAATTCTTACTGAAAGTGGAAAGGCAAGGAGCATAGATGCTCTGCAATACCTGGAATAATGTTATTAAAAAATACTATGCCAACATTTTTTTACCTACTTTAAATTTTTTACTTAAAGATGATTTTACATAAATGAACAAGTTGCACACAAGTGAAAACTTCTTTATCTCAATATTCAATATTTCAATATTTAAAAGTCAAAGAAAAGATGTTTGCCTGTCTGAAATTTCTTTTTTCTGTTTAGTGCCAAAATCAAAATGGCCCAATAAGTGACTAAGGGGAAACTACTATGAAATTCAAGAAACATCTTGCTGTCCTTCTTAAGGGAATTCAATAACAAACTTTCCTAGCCACAAAATAAAAGATGCCGTTTGTCATTCATTAGGTTTTTCTGACCTCTCTCAAAATCAAAAGGGCACAGCTAGGTGCCAAGGGAACCTTTAAATATTCATAGTTGTTCTCAAGAAATGGTGATGATTAGAATTGTTTAAGGAGAGACCAAAGATTAAAGACCACAGATGCAGGGCAATTTGAATGGTCCACCATCAACATGTAATAATGAATATTTTCCAAACCACATTTATTTAATGTATATATACAATGAAGTTAATGCAGTATATTAAGAATTGACAATTCCTTTCTTAACAGTACATTTACCAATTATTGCATCAGTGAACTCTGGAAAAATGAAGTTGTGACAATAAATTGAGTATGTTGTTCCTTACTTACAGTGCAAAGCCTAACCACCATATGTAGATATAAATCAGGTCAGCAGGTAGGACCTGCTGTATCATATGGTATACTTACAGCAAGCGCCACCTTCCGAAGCCTTTCCTTCTCCTCCTCGGCTGCCTTTGCCTCATCCCTTCGAACTCTCTCAATGTTGTCCTTGTTGCGAACATGCCAGCTGTGTTACAATTATCATAAATATATTGTACATTCTGTTTAATATGTACACATTAAAGATAGCGACAAGCAGAACATTCATCAAAGGCAAAACAGAACATCTATTGATGTCCCTCGTTTAAGTAAAAACTAATCAAAGTACTGAGAGACTAAACATGTTGGCAATATATATTTGTAATTTTAATGTGAGATATACAATCCATCATATGCAACACAACACAATCAAACACTTTCTGTAGTGAATGACTATCAATGACCTAACTTGGAATTCAGAATACAAATTTTCCATCAAGTTTTACAGCAGATTATAAAGGATTTAGTTGATATCAAAAGGATGACAACAATAAAGGAAAGTTTTGAATTGTTTACCAATCCCAAATAGGCCTATTTATTGTTTATTAAATAATGATTCTTAAAATACGCAACTAATGCATAATACTATGAGACGATGAATATAAAATCATAGGCATTTATGTGTTACATACATCTCTGATAAAAGTATTGTTAGATTAAACCAACATATAACAACTACTAACAAGATGACACTGCTCTCAAGTGTGATACACAACACCCACCTGTACCACCAGGGAAATCTAACTCCATAACACAACCACGTTTACAAATATTAATATGAAACTTTATACAAGATTGTATTATAATCATATTAACAATGCATGTTTTGTATCACTAATTTCTATGAGTATTTGAAGCAATAGTGTCTGAAGGCACGTCATGATTAGCCTTGCTATATTAGTATAAAATGTACACATGCATGCCAATCTGTCATTATCATTCTTAACTCAGTCATTTTTTATACAACACTGAAACTTTGTATATTAAGGTATTTTACTCTAGCACTTATCTTCTGATGTCATTAACTTCCTTTAAGATATACAGTATCAAGACACTGTCTCATGTGTCATAAACAATATACATATATGCCGTTTTCAGCTGGGGAAAATTTAAGTCTCCATTACTATACCAATTGCACAACTATCAATATGAAACTTGGTACCAAGTGTATGGTGTACGGCAATGCTAGTTAGTGACTGATGCAAATCTCAATCTGAATAGTGTGACCTGTCACTTGCAGTATAACACATGCTTGTCTCACAGCGACAGCATTCACTGTTTTGGAAAAATTGTGGCATTATTTTGAGCACACAACTGCCGCTAGGTGTGGTAGATAACATGTTGGAAAATTTGAACCAACCAGAAATTGAGGATTGATAGTAGCATCTACTTCCAAGCCCTGTGACGATATGCTGAAATCATGACTGCATTATGTTTAGCCTAAAAACAGAGACTTAACTTTTAAAAGGGACTTCTAAATTGTTGGCTAAATTTGCACCTCATATGGAAAAATTTACACTTGTTCTTGCACTGCCTATTTTATATAAAAGATCCAGTAATTAGATCTGTCTGGAAGAGATATTACAGATCTCATGAAATACTTATGTTTACTTGTGTTGTGGACAAATAAATCAACAACTATCACAAAGGACAGTGATATCCTTCATACTGAAAGAAGTGCAAACATCAAGATGTTTTATATCATTTTGATATTTTCAACATCAACATGGCCTTTTCCACCACCCCTTCCCGTCTTTGATATTATTCTTTTTATTAATATATGTTAAAGTAATTATTATTTGGCCACAGACTTCTACAGTATCCAAAGAACCAGGGACATAACTTAATTATTAAAGTAATTCATGAAACCATTGACAACAGAGGTCATTACTGGTATATATATCATTACCTCTGACTCATGTTAAAGAGAACTTGTTTTTTAGCTGAACAGTTTATTGCGGCTACACAACTCTACCAGGGTTACACTCCCTAAAAGAATTGGACAATCTATATGTGGAACATAGCTATTACACTACTAAAATAACAAGAATGATATAATCTTCATATTTTAGTTTTATATCCCTAGTACATTACTATCGGTCCCATTTATAATCGTATCTTGGTAGCAAAGTTGCGTCAATGAGTTGCAATCAAACAAATATATGTATAGAAATGTGTTCATGCTGTGAAATTTATTCAATAAACTAATGTGTTTGTCGAAACACATGCTTTTTTTTGGACAAGTCTATTGCACATTGGTTGGGGTCAGACAATGCATATTTTTAATTTGCATGATGTGAAGTGGTCGTATTTATTTACTCTTAAATAGTGAATAACATCAAATAGTACATATTACATTAAAGGTAAAATCATGTAATGTTAAGGTAAAAAAAAAAAAACATGCACAAAATAACACACCTGCCAACTTTCTCAATTCTGTTGAGCGTTTCCCAATTTTCACTCCCCAGACCCACCTCTAGATTGTATGGATCAAAATTGGGGGAATCTCCTGGTTTCAGAGATCCTGCCAGGTAGGTAATAAGTAGGCTTGCTATATTTGTCAAATATTTTCAAATAACAAAGAATAGATTTGCCCTTAAGGTAAAATATTTTTCCTTTAAGTATTAAATGCATCATTTTACACTTAGGCATGTCATATAGACTGGCATACGAGAATGGCTTGACAGGCTATTTAATGATATCGGGGAGGATGCATATGTTTGACATAAAAATGAGTATCAACAGAGACGTATATGTTATATACGTCTCTGGTATCAAGCAATACTCAAGTTTGCCATTGAAACAAATACCAATTCATAATATTTTATGACGAATGGATTAAATCACAATTTTTTGTTTCTTTTGAAAAGCGTCACATGTTACAATAACCCAAATTACCTAGGGTTCTAGGTCATGTACATGTACATGTAGGTAAATAGTTCACGCGGTACAGTTCAACAAAATGTCTGCACCAAAATATATAGCAGACTCCAACCGATGTTGAGAAAATGTGTTACACGTATCTAGAACGTCGGATTCCTGTAAGCTCACTCATCCCCTTTCTATCAAACTCGAACGTTTTGTTTCTTTTGGACCATTGATATGTAGTGTATTTAATGAGTGTTCTGGAAGGAATGGTTGTCCTGAAAGTGACCTGAGACATATTTAGTGCCCAGAAGTTTATTAATTAAGATATTTCATTTATATCTTTCGTATTATACACGTCACACCACTGTCAATCAACATGCAAAAAAACGTCCTGATCGTTCGACCGAAAAGTGTAATGGTATGATACAAAAAATCTATAAAAATGTCTTAACTAACATTCCTCCCAGGACACTCAAAAGGTACACCCATGATAGGAACTAATGCAAACATTACCTTTTGTGGTGTAAAATATTCATTGTGGTATTAAGACTTCTCCAACAGCCAGTAAGTGTTTTGGTGATATGGTGCAAATAACGAAACACACTTTCATTGGATAAAAATCAACTTTGGGGATTTCCCGGTCGTATTTCTGGGATTCCCCAGTACGTCATTTTCCAGCGGGTTCGATGTTGTTATCAATATACGCTTTAAAATTGTTCCGGGATGACAGACGGTGAGATTTGAATTTGATTGTTAACAGGAAATAGCATTAATCATTCACTGTTAGTCCTATGTCAGCAGGACATACATTACTGACTCATCGTCTCAACTGTAAGGCCTAGTACAAAGTTCGTGTTATAATAATGTTATGGCCAGGAAAAAAATATTTCAGTCATAATATGCTCTTATTTAATTGAGATGAGACCATGATGCCAGACATAAGTTCAGCAAATTACGAATATGTTGACATGTCGGTATTTTCTTCAAGTTTTCTGATATCATATTATACCAACAGCACATCATGTGACATTTACTTCTGGTTCATATATGTTGGTTGTCATTGTAAGCAGGCGTTGGTTGATAAGGTTTTTGAGAAGATAAAATGTTGTATATTATATAACTCCGTAATCTATGGGCATGTGCTTACTTCAAGGGGACATTAACATCAGATTAGGGACATTGCTATATATGGTGTTTGATGTTCTGAATAATTTTGATGTATGACGAAAAGAAGTACATGTACATTGTATATGAATATAAATGAAATAAAGAATAGAAAAATATGTTGTAATGTGCAAACACATATTTACAACTTCAGAGAGAAAATTAAGTATTTTTAGCTCATGTGGCCTGATCATGAAGGACCAAGGTACTAGTGTGTCTATGCAATGGAACAATATCATTTTGACATCTGTCAGTTGGCAACTTTTCCAATAAATTGCTATTAGTTTTGTATCACTCTTGAGGGAGGGGAACCAGCTTTGTCTGAATGGAGCCTTTGAGCTCTCAGGTAGCAGGACTCAAAACTTTAAAATCCTCCTTCTTCTGAAGGAATGAAAGGATATTATCCAAATTTGGTATGAAGCATACTTTACTAAAGGGGATTTAATATTGTATCTTGGCCCCCTGGGATACAAAGAATGGGATGCAGTGGGAGAAATAGAGCATTTTTCTTGAAAAAATCCTTCTGCAGGAGGAATGTCAGAATTTTGTCCAAATTTGGTGTAAAGTATTCTTGGTTGAAGGGGACTTTTGTTTGAATGGTTTGGTTGACTCCTGGTAGCAGAGGGATGTGATCTAATGGGAAAGTTGATATATTTTGATAAGCAGCTTCACAGAACAAAGTCAGGTGAGTGATACAGGACCAATAGGCCTCTTGTATTAAATGTGCCAGACCCATTTACAAATACAGTAAATGCATATAAACGAATACCTATACATTTTCAACATATATGCATGGTTATAGATTCCATGTAAGCTGAAGAATGATTGAGATTTCCTCCATGATACAATGTAACTACTTGTACGCTTGAAATAGACGTGAATGATTGATTAGTTTCTAGTAATAAAGCATTAAATGATGAACAGATATGATTTGGTAAATGGACAGTTCCATAGTAAAATAATCAGTAATCTAGTGAATTTTTAAAGCATTCACATAGTGTTACTGATGATTTGTTCATATGAAAATGTTTTATTTTATTTTTCCATCAGCATAGTGTTATAAACTTATCTACTTTTACAACAATTGCAAAACAAGGTATCAAACTTCTATTAAATCACGATTGTTGTGTTAACACTGTGCCACCTGACCAGTACCAACACACCACCATGTTGTAGACTATATATGATTGGGATTTCTCAAACCAGTCATTAAGTATTGTAAACCATCCAATAAATTACCCCAAAGGTGGACTCAGTTACTTTTCAGGTGTATATCATAATTATACGAAGAATGAAGATACCTATCCCCCGACTCCTTCCCAGAGCAATTTGGTCAATAAGTTTGGGAACCATGTAGTCACTAAATGTTAGAAACATGTAGTCAATAAGTCTGAGAATCATATAGCCAATAAGTGTTAGAACCATATAGCCAATAAGTGTTAGAACCATATAGTCAATAAGTGATAGAACCATGTAGTCAATAAGTGTTAGAACCATATAGTCAATAAGTGTTAGAACCATGTAGTCAATAAGTGTTAGAACCATATAATCACTAAGTATTAGAACCATATACTCAATAAATGTTAGAACCATGTAGTCAATAAATATTAGAACCATGTAGTCAATAAGTGTTAGAACCATGTAATCAATAAGTGTTAGAACCATGTAGTTAATAAGTGTTAGAACCATGTAGTCAATAAGTGTTAGAACCATATAGTCAATAAGTGTTAGAACCATGTAGTCAATAAGTGTTAGAACCATATAGTCAATAAGTGTTAGAACCATAGAATCAATACGTGTTAGAACCATATAGTCAATAAGTGTTAGAACCATATAGTCAATAAGTGTTAGAACCATATAGTCAATAAGTGTTAGAACCATGTAGTCAATAAGTGTTAGAACCATGTAGTCAATACGTGTTAGAACCATATAGTCAATAAGTGTTAGAACCATATAGTCAATAAGTGTTAGAACCATATAGTTAATAAGTGTTAGAACCATGTAGTTAATAAGTGTTAGAACCATGTAGTCAATAAGTGTTAGAACCATGTAGTCAATAAGTGTTAGAACCATGTAGTCAATAAGTGTTAGAACCATATAGTCAATAAGTGTTAGAACCATGTAGTCAATAAGTGTTAGTATCATTTAGTTAATAAGTGTTAGAACCATGTAGTCAATAAGTGTTAGTATCATTTAGCTAATAAGTGTTAGAACCATGTAGTCAATAAGTGTTAGAACCATATAGTCAATAAGTGTTAGTATCATTTAGTTAATAAGTGTTAGAACCATATAGTCAATAAGTGTTAGAACCATGTAGTCAATAAGTGTTAGAACCATGTAGTCAATACGTGTTAGAACCATATAGTCAATAAGTGTTAGAACCATATAGTCAATAAGTGTTAGAACCATATAGTTAATAAGTGTTAGAACCATGTAGTTAATAAGTGTTAGAACCATGTAGTCAATAAGTGTTAGAACCATATAGTCAATAAGTGTTAGAACCATGTAGTCAATAAGTTAGAACCATATAGTCAATAAGTGTTAGAACCATGTAGTCAATAAGTGTTAGAAACATATAGTCAATAAGTGTTAGAACCATGTAGTCAATAAGTGTTAGAACCATGTAGTCAATAAGTGTTAGAACCATATAGTCAATAAGTGTTAGAACCATATAGTCAATAAGTGTTAGAACCATGTAGTTAATAAGTGTTAGAACCATGTAGTCAATAAGTGTTAGAACCATATAGTCAATAAGTGTTAGAACCATGTAGTCAATAAGTGTTAGAACCATATAGTCAATAAGTGTTAGTATCATTTAGTTAATAAGTGTTAGAACCATGTAGTCAATAAGTGTTAGTATCATTTAGCTAATAAGTGTTAGAACCGTGTAGTCAATAAGTGTTAGAACCATATAGTCAATAAGTGTTAGTATCATTTAGTTAATAAGTGTTAGAACCATATAGTCAATAAGTGTTAGAACCATGTAGTCAATAAGTGTTAGAACCATGTAGTCAATAAGTGTTAGAACCATGTAGTCAATAAGTGTTAGAACCATGTAGTCAATAAGTGTTAGAAACATATAGTCAATAAGTGTTAGAACCATGTAGTCAATAAGTGTTAGAACCATATAGTCAATAAGTGTTAGAACCATGTAGTCAATAAGTGTTAGAACCATGTAGTCAATAAGTGTTAGAACCATATAGTCAATAAGTGTTAGAACCATGTAGTGTTAGAACCATGTAGTCAATAAGTGTTAGAACCATGTAGTCAATAAGTGTTAGAACCATTAAATCAATTAATGCAGATTTGCTTATAATTAGATTTACCTTTCCTGATTATTGAATTCATGGTAATAAAGAGAAAATAAAAAAATGAAACTGAAATAAATACTCTTGGAGCAAATATGATTTCAACAAACACTCCATTTTATTTAATTGCTCTTCTTTCTCCTCAACAGAAGTTGTTGCCAGTCAAATTTATGAATCCTTATTGATCAGCCACACTTTATCAGTAAGGGATTTCCATAAAAAATTTAAAAACCAACACCTTGATGATAACCAGATCTGTCGGTGTCTGAAGCTTCTTTCTGAACGAGGTTTAGTCTGTGTCCAGAAGAAAGAAGGCATGGACATATGGTCACTGCCTTCCGAGACTGATGCCCAGCCAAATCAGGAAAACAATGGTAATTATGAGAAGTTAAAAATGTGGCTTTATCATTAAAGCACAAACTTGAATTAGATATGTGAAATTTGACACCATAAGTGCAACTCCCATTTGTGTAAAAGATTTTTAGAGATTTAATATGATTTATTGTAGTATAAGTGATAGATATAATGTATAAACTTATTGTTGACTGCTATGTATACAAACCAAAACCATGTGAGCAAAAAACATATTTAAAGATATTTGCTTGGCTTTCAATGTAATTTTCAATGATTTTCATGCATATTCCTGAAGTGAGTGAAATTGGAGATCACAGCGTGAGGAGAAAAAATGAGCAAACTTCCTGTCAGCAAATAGGTTCTAGTGGGCATGTTTCCAATGTGGAGCAAAGTTCCAGTGAGCAACTCCACTTTTCATATAACCTCAGCTCCAGGGAATCTTATGCTGAAGTTACAAAGTCCAAGCATAATTCAAGAGAAAATACAAGCACTTTCACTAACACCAACACCAGGCAACATTGGGAGGATGACTTGATGTTCCCAAAGCCTCCAGCCTCCACCACTGACAACACGAGGCAACATAGAGTGGCAGACCCACTGTGTCCACAGACTCCAGCCTCCACTGCTGGCAACACTAAGCACTATAGAGTGGCAGACCCACTGTGTCCACAGCCTCCAGTTTCCACTGCTGGCAACACCATGAAACATGGAAGGGAAGATACAATGTCTTTGGCAGAACAACAAAGCATTGAATGTTGTCTCAGTAAGTAGCATTTTCGATCACCTGAGACAAGTCTCATGATGACCTATCGTGATCACCTTCATCGTGTGTCATGCTTCATGCGGCTGTAAACAATTTTACATTTTCGACTTCTTCTCAAAATTCCAGATCTGATTTCAATGAAATTTCACAGAAATTTTCCCGGGCCTAAGATGAACAAAATTTTTGAATTATACAGCTCCCATCCCACAAGGGCCTGAGGGGTGGGCCAAAAGGGGTCAAATTGACCTGGATTTCAAAAAAACTTCTTCTCAACACCCAGATATGGTAGAATCAACTGCTCTTCATGGATGAAAGCATATTAAGGTGCTTTACAGAAATTGTGAATTTCATTGCCCCAGGGTCTCCCATTTCTTCGTGGGGAGGGGTAAAGTTTACTATTATTTATATAGGAAAAATACATTTTTGAGCATAATTTGTTTAATTTCCTTTAGAAATTTTTCAAACTTGGTTAGAATTATGAGCAAAAGATGACGGCGTGACAGTATGCCCATATTGATCCTGGCTGACCGTCAGGGGGCTGATGGATGGGGCCTAAAGGGGTTACACTCAGCTATGGCAGAATGAAATGCTTGATATGAAGGGAAGCATCTTAAAGTGCTTTAATAACCAAAATGTGTCTCACCTTTCTAATAAGTTCATAGTCTTTTGAAGTCATTTAAAAGGTCAATTCATTAAAATGCAGAATATGTGGCATGATATCCAGTTTTTGCATTCTTGTCCTCCTTTACGAGGGGATAAAACCTACTGATTATCAAGTCATGAGTCAAAGATCAAGGTTAATAGTATTATTTAAGATAATAGTTACTTAATGATCCACCACTCCTAATGTAGAACTCTGTAGTAGTGTCTTTAATTATTATTTAGGATAAAAAATAATGTACAGAAGTGTATGTAGGCTTAAAGTCTTAATAAAACAAAGATACTTTGATTATAAATCCAAAATACCATTAGTGGTAACCTTTTGAAAAAAATTATATTTTAGCCAAACCTTTAGCAGCCATGGAGATTGTTAAATCAGGAGAGTCCAGTGTGACCATGTACACTAGTAGTCTTGGGCCAGAGGAACGGATATGTCGTGGTAAGTACTCTTATACAGAGATGGATGGCCTTGATGCTATATCCCTCTAGTGACTCCTGTGAGCTATAGGTGGTAATAAATCAAGGTTAGACAACACAAATATAAATTTCTAGTCCTATAGTGCAACCTCAATGCTTGGTATTAAAAGTACATTAAATATAGCAGTGATTGTACACATGTCACTGTAAAGGAAGTCACAGATTAGTTCTATCAACTTAATGTGATGGATGAAAATTGTCTCCTCCTCCTTGTTGTCCTCCTCAAGTTCCTTGTTATCGTCATTGTCATACTTGCTGATTCTCCACTCCTGTTTGAATAAGATACTAAGCTATACCTGATTTATATATTTCTTTTTTCCCCAGATGATTTAAAAAAGATTGTTGACGTTTTTAAAAATGCAAATAGTCCCCTTAAAGCTGCAGATGTTGCAAAGAAAACGGGAATTGGAGACACAAAGAAATGTGCCAACAGCTGGCTTTATTTTCTGGAAAAAAAAGAAATAACGAGAAAGTTACCTGGAGCTAAACCATTATGGACATTGACTGACAAGGGTTCTGCTGTAACAGGTATGATAACACATTTTCCTGTGATAATTAGATGATCACTTACCTTTCTAATTGTGTTGTATAGATATGTTCAGACATGATTTTAATTTTAATTTTTAAAATGTGTCAGAATGCACTCAAAAATATGTACAAGTATCGGATAAAAATTTAGCTGAAAATGCCTTAGATTTGAAGCTTAGTCACCCGGAAAATATGCTGATGTTGTAAGTGCAGAAAGTTGATGCAATTAATCCAGTAAGTTTATGGTAGGTTGGACATATAGTCTTCAACAAAAAGAAATAGGAAACACTTTATTTGTTAGAAATGAAAAATCGGGGTGAAATTTATTGTTCTTACAAAACTGGGAAATCTTGCTTAGGGTGAGCTTAATTAGAGTATGGACATTTCTTGTTGAATGTCAATATTGAATTAATATCCTCTCATTTCCATCCATGTCATTAGCAATTTCTTCAGAAATATCATAATCTCCCACTGCAAACTAAAAGAGACTATAGTTTTGCATTGTGTCTGTCCTTCCGTCTGTCTGTCGCTGTGCTATCTTGTCAGAGTACTTTCTCCTACACTACTTGTCACTGGAGTTTCATACTTAGGGTCTGGGTTCACCTTGGTGAGAGGGGTGTCACGTAATACTTGTAATACTGAACATTTGCAGATATCAGGTATGTGAAGTATGTTTATTTTTGATAGGAATATTTCAAATCCTATTCATATAATCAGTAAACTAGGAATATGTTCATATGTTGATACTCTCCAGTCCTATAGATAGCACAGATGAAATTTGATGTGTGACATTTCTACAAATAAAATGAAAAATACACATACTACATGTATAAACAAAGAAGTATGTATACATGTTGGTTTTCTGATATTTTTTTATTTGGACTTTTTCAGATGAAGATGTAAATGATATAGCAGCAGAGTTCTACATTGAAAAGAACCGTGGTTCAGGGTCAAGTGTCGCCACTATCCCAGGTAGGGCAGGTATGTACTTAAATCTTCAAATCTTCTTCCTGTTTCTCATAGCATTAAGTTAATCTTTAGACAACTATATAAGTCATATTTACCAGGCAGTAGTGTATATGAGGAGGCTTTCAGTTACAGTGTTATAATCATGATTACAATTATTATCCTCTCACAACAAATGTTGGAGAGTGGAGGGAGGGGGATATGGGATGTTTCTGTACGTTGTAGGATATGGGTTCATTTATAATGTAGCTTTTATCATTGTTAGCACTCGCTTCATTTTTCCAAGGGATTTTCCTCAAACTCTATAAACTTATATCTCAGGCGAGATGTAATTTTAGTGTTTAAGAGTCAAGGTCAAGATCACTATTGCTATTTTCAGAAAGTTCTTGTCAGTGCTCTAGTGGTGTTATTTCTTCGGGATTTTCGTTGAACTTCACATGCTCATGAAGGACCATAACATCTCACACAAGATTGATTTTCATGATTGTACTGTCATGGTCACTGTGACTCCATGTCACTACTCAAGTGGCTTCATTCCTTGAGGTGATTTTGACTAAAATCGCACAATTTGTTGGTTTTTGTTCATTGTACTTATATCAAGGTGAGCTGAGAGGAAATTTGTATTATTTGGCATCTGATTTTTAGCCCACCATCAGCAGATGGTCCCCTTGGTCCCTAGTTGTGTCAGTTTGATTTTGCGACTGATCAGAAAAAGGAAATGGCTGATAGACAGCCATCTTGGATTTTGACTTTGCCAGATTGTTACCGATATTTCTTGAGAACTACTGTATAGATCTTTCTCACATTTCATGTATAGGTTCCTTTTGGTCCCTAGTTGTGCTCATCTAATTTTGGGGGTGATCAGAAATGTCCTCAAGGTGGCCATCTTGGATTTTGACTTTGAAAGTTTGTTATCACTATTTCTTGAGATGTAATTGATGGATCTTTCTTAAATTTCCCGTTTTACCGTTTCGATTTTGGGTCTGATCAGAAAAACAAAATACGAGAGAGATTGATATCTGAGATCTTGACTTTGAAAGTTTGTTATCAATAATTCTCAAGAACTACTGTATAGATCTTTCTAAAGTTTGATATGTATGTTCCCTTTGGTCTCTTCTTGTGCTTGTTTAATTTTGGGATTGATCAGTAGAAACAAAATGGCTTCCAGGTGGCCATTTTAGATTTTTCAGCTCAAGATTATCATTGCTATTTCTGCAAAGGAATGTTCAAATGTCTTATCATTAAAAGCAAAATCAGAGAAGAGAAAAGAAGGGAAAAGATCCAACATTCAAAGAGCATATAAAGATCAAACAATGGTGGGCACCAAGATCCCTCTGGGATATCTTGTTTATCATTCAGCTGATTGATTAAACTGCAACACAGGTTCATTATTGTGACTGTAAGATTCCATTGAATTTGTTGTAGTGTAGTAATTTATAGATCAATGCAGGAATCATAATGAAAGTCTTTATATTTCATTGTTTATGCAGATAACTGTTCTGTTTAGTTTTATAGCTTTTTTTCTCCATTAGGTGAAAACCAATTCCAAATTTCAAGAACACTTTAATGAAAGAAAGGCTCAAATTTCTTGATTAATTAAAAGAAATTAATTAAAGAATTATAAAATAAATAAAAAAAATAGAAAGGATTACATCTGAAAAGGATGGTTAATTGATAAAAGTGGTAATGTCATTAAGTATTTGTTAGTGTAACAGATTATGATAGGAAATGAGATCATTTTGATCTGCTACATTGTAGATCCCAGGAGAGGTATCGGTAGTTCACCTAAAAAGATGTGTAAAAATTGTAATAACACCTGTGTGGAAGAACATCACTACCACAACCATCTACATATACAACAGATGGGGAAAGAAAACATAGTCTTTACTACCACTCAGGCAGGTAAGTCAGCTCAGAGATGTAACCACTGTCCCTCAGTCAGGTAAGTCAGCTCAGAGATGTCACCACTGTCCCTCAGTCAGGTAAGTCAGCTCAGAGATGTTACCACTGTCCCTCAGGCAGGTAAGTCAGCTCAGAGATGTCACCACTGTCCCTCAGTCAGGTAAGTCAGCTCAGAGATGTTACCACTGTCCCTCAGGCAGGTAAGTCAGCTCGGAGATGTTACCGCTGTCCCTCAGTCAGGTTAGTCAGCGCAGACTTAGTACAAACATCTTTCAGTCAATCTTGAACATATACAAAAGACACACAAGTGAGAAACACATTTTAATATGAATTTTAAAATGCAGTAGAGCCAAATAATGAATTAAACTACATCATACAGCTATTTCATCCTTCTAGGACTTGTAAGTGATATAAATGGCCTGAACCTTTGAGGCAACAGAGGAAAAAAAGTGATTAAAAGATGAAAAAGCAAACTTTAGATGGGAAGGTGCACTGGATGGTTAAGTCGACAAGATACTCTCTATTTATACTGATTTTCTCAGTAATGAATGGAAAGATATTGAAGTTTTACTTTTTCTTTGTCAGTTTTAACGGAACAATTTTTGACAGTCTGTTAAGTGATGAGTGTAACCTTATAATTACCAATAACACAAGGATGCTCAGTAGCATCAATACATCTAGATAATGAAATACCTATATCATATCAAATAGATAGCTTATTAATAAATATATCTTTCTTTCTTGTTTCACTCATATGCTTTTTTTTCAGTTGGAAATCCATATGTAGAGAATGGATAACTAGACAATTACAGATGTGTACTCATGAAGCCAAACCCCTACAGTCCCCCATCAGATTTTGTCTTAGAGGATCCAGTATGTAACCAAATGTTTTACTCTACAAAGGAGAGAAAAAATATCTTTTAATGAACATTATTATACACTGAAGAATGGGTGGGTTACCCAGACGTTCCCCATCCTAAAGTAGACTTGTACAAATACTGGAGGTAAAGTGATCTACTGTTTTACAAAAAGATGTTGTTAGTTGTTAGATTACCGTGTTATTAAGTGATTTTATTTGATATGGTGAATGTCCTACATGTTAACACGTTAATTCCGGGGACTCAGAGCTATTGGCCATTTTCAGTGATTTTTAGTCAATGGTGCTCTAACCTCCTACAGGATGATCCCTGTTTATATACTGTATAACAAATAATGTTGGTCGTTTAGAAACCTACATCATTTTTTGTGGCTATGAACAAACCAAAAAAATTAAATTTAACTAATAGATCTTCTGATGAAAGAACCTTGTGAATATTTATTTAACATCCTTGAAAGTCCTTCCCTAAACCTCGGCTTAAACCATGAAAGAGAGAACCCATTAACAGTTTAAGTTAAACAGTACATATGGTATCCATTAGTTTTTTCATTTAAACCAACAATAGAAATTTCGTAAATTACATCAGTATGTACATTTCCCTTTTCCAATGACGTGATGTATGAGGTGAAATTATCTGTATCTGAGTATTTCATAAAATCTATTTTTCTGTAGGATGAAATGAAGTCTATATTTTCATATGGGGGGAGGGGTTTAAAAAAATCACTAGCTTTCTGCCTCTGGGTCACTGATTCAAGGTCTGTGTGTTTTGGCTGGCTGCAGGTCAGTGGTTTTTCTCAGTGAATTCTGGCTTTCCTCCACCACCCACACCTGGCACATCCTTAAATGACCCTGACTGTTAATAGGACTTAAAGTAACAACAACCTAATTATAGGGGTTAGCAGTATGAAACTTTAAAGGCTGGGAAAATGTCAGTAAAACCAAATATTCTGCAAAATTATGAAATTTGAAACATGATAGAACAGGGAAAAAACACATTCCCTATTATTTCAAATGCCCTGACAGGGAAAAACGTAGTGTCCATGAATATCAAAATAAGTCTTATAGAAAAAGTTTTAGAAAGGCAAATATCTTGTGACATATCACAGTATGGAACTTTGTTTAAAAAATTCCATATTACAACAAAAATCATTTAAGATTCACTTTTTGTGACTGATCACAAATCAATATTGTTTCATCATTTGGTATCATTGTAATAACGCCCATTACCTAAATCATGTTGGGACAACATGGGTAATGTCACCAAGTGGATCTGTGATTGGCAGAAGGTTACCATTGTTTTAATTATGACATCATAACTACATGATGTCTTTTCTTCATTATGTGATAAACAGAATCTTACATGAGTTTCAATTTCATATGAGATACTTCATCTCTAGGTCATGTGTTTGAGGCCTTCATGGGGCAGTCGCCAGATGCAGGCTGCAGTTCAATGGCGTTTTCTCTTGGAACTCAGTTTTCCTCCACCAACCAATTTTTGAATATTTTTAAATGACTTTAGCTGTTTATAGAATGTAAAGCAAAAATAAAACCAGAACCTATGTGATTATTGATACTTGGCATGAATTTTTCATTTTACCTCGCCAGAGGTTCCGTAAAACAATTCGTAGACTTTAATTGTCTCATATGACTGGAAACTCATGTAAGATCTGTAATTTATTATTTACTTATTTAAATATGTTATGTGATTTTTTGCTCTGAAATGCAGTGAAAATTTGTCCGTTACTTTATATAATTATTATGTGTTTAACAATCTCACACTGTGAGGATTCTGTTTCTGTTGATCTCTGGTATCAGATATGTTCCAACAGAAATGTTTCGTCACAAGATTGTCAGTTGATTTCTTGTTGAAAACTACATGTGTCTGGTGTCCTTATTTTGTTTTATAGGAAAACCTGATTGTCAATGCGAAATCAATCAAATAGTGTAATCTACATAATAATTTATATAGTGAAATAGAAATCAAACAAAATTTTTACAACCTATTTTAGACTAATACACAAGTGCCATTTTGTTTCTGTTACACTGTATTATTGCACTTAAATATCCTTGCGCTTATTCTAGCATTTCATTGTTTCGTTTAAAAAGCAATAATTGTAGATGTAGTAAATTGCCATGAATAGATTTTGCACTGAAATTGATTTTGTCAAAATCCGTATATTTACAGTACGTGTTATTTTAAAATTGATGTAGAGTGTTATTTTAAAATTGATATAGATTTTTAATACAACATAGTTCTATAAAAATAGGCTTTTTTTTCACTTCAGCCAAAAAGGAGTATGTGTTGTCTTGTGGGCATTCTCAGTATTGGCTTCAAAGTCTGTTCTTTACATGAACTTATTAAACATATTTCCATAAAATTATCAAAAAGAAAGGCTGAGGTAAAGTATGTAATATTGAGTGTAATTTGCCTTTCATGATACATGTTTGTATATATACAAGATATATATATATATATAAGATGCTTTTTCATTTTTATATGATTTAGAATGTATTCTTTAATTCTGCGATGTTGTGGAATTTAGAATGTAAATTTTCCACTCTCAGTGTTAGGGCCTCGATAGCTCAGTCGTAAGTGTAACCTCAGGTAAAGATTTGAGGTGCATGCTTCAATGCTCTTTTGTGTTTCACAAAGCTGAGAAACAGACCAGTCTACTTATGTGGTTGTGTCCTTCGATGTTCTTAATCACCAAAAGGTGATATTCACTTGTGTGTCCAATCTTTAAGATAGCAGGTGGTAGACACTGCTGATGGACTTTAAGTCCTCGAGGTTTGCTGAAACCTGCATGCCATATTTTAATTCATTCCAATAGTGACACGGTTCAGAATATACACATGTACTTGATGATGTTCTGAAATAGTCTGATATTTGTAAATAAAAAAAATTACCTAATTACGGGACTGCTCCATCCCCCCGACTTTTCTTTCGATCACTTTGGATTTTCACCTCCTAGGCTTCAAAATTTAGGTCCATAGCATCACTGACCAGTCCTTGAAGGACAAAAAACACTGTATGATGCAGTTTAATTCATTGGGTAATACAGAATCTGATCTAGAGGGTGGGGATATTACCAAAATCTGATCTAGAGGGTCAGGGTATTATAAAATAGGATCTAGAGGTTGGGGGTGTTACAGAATCTGATCTGGAGGTTGGGGGTATTACAGAATCTGACCTAGAGGTTGGGGTGTTACAGAATCTGATCTAGAGATTGGGGGTGTTACAGAATCTGACCTAGAGAGTGGGAATATTAAAGAATCAGATCTAGAGAGTGGCGTATTACAGAATCTGATCTAAGAGGTGAACGTATAACAGAATCTGATTAAGAGGATCAGGGTATTAAAGAATCGGAGCCAGAGGGTGGGGTATTATAGAATCATATCTAGAGTGTTGGAGATATTAAAGAATCTGATCTAGAGAGTGGCGTATTGCATAATCTGATCCAGTGGGTTGGATTACTACAGAATCTGATCAAAAGGGTAACTGGGTATTGCAAAATCTTATCTAAGGTGGTTGAGGTATTCTTGGTCCCCTTTGGTCCATATTTTTGCCCTTTGATTTTTGAACTGATTAGAAAAGTAAAATGGCTGACAGGCGGCCATCTTGGATTTTGACAATAAAAGTTTGTTATTGCTATTTTGTGATGTACTGGTTGGATCTTTCCCAGATTTCATATGTAGGTTCCCCTTGATCCCTAGTTGTGATGTTTTGATTTTGGAATTGATCAGAAAAAAAAGTGGCTGAGAGGCGGCCATCTTGGATTTGATAATTGAAATACTCTTGCTGTTTTTCAATATTTTTGTAAATAAGAGCAAGCACGAAGAAAAAAAAATGGGGGAAAAAACAACTTTTAAAGAACAAATTGAGGCCAAACTAATTAATTCTAGGTGCCAAGATCCCTCTTAGATGCTTTTCCTTTGCTGGACAAATGCCCCTCTTTATATAGGGCAATGTTTTGAGGAATTTTGAAAATGTGATTGTATTAGATTGCCACTGTTTCATAATATTTATTTCAGATTTATCTATTTGAATATCTGCATGCTTGTAATGCTTTGATGAATAGTAAAGGTGATTTGAATGCCTTTAATAGCAAACTTGCCAAATCTTCTGTAACAGTTCTATAGACATGGAGCATCATTAAATCTTAAAAATTGGCTTTAATTTCATAAACTCTGTTTGTCTGCCAAGTAAAGCAGTATCAAACATTGTTTCATTTCACAGAACTTTTTAGATGAATTTTTATACAGTGAAAAAATATGTAAACATGTTAAAGGTTTGTCCTTGTCAAAGATCTCACATGATAAAATGACTGCCACATGTTTTACATCCCATTTATAAGTACTTATTCATCTTCACAGCATTAGTATTTCTTATCCTTATTTATACCCTTTAAAAGGACAGAAAGTTTGAAGTGTGTTGTGTTCCTGTGATAAGTTGTTAGTCACAATTGGTTTAACCAATAACATTCATCGTAACTGTTTATCATTATTGGTTCAACCAATAACATTCATCGTAACTGTTTATCATTATTGGTTCAACCAATAACATTCATCGTAACTGTTTATCATTATTGGTTCAACCAATAACATTCATCGTAACTTTTTATCATTATTGGTTCAACCAATAACATTCATCGTAACTGTTTATCATTATTGGTTCAACCAATAACATGTATCACATTGTTAATCATGATTGGTTCAACCAATAACATTCATCGTAACTGTTTATCATTATTGGTTCAACCAATAACATTCATCGTAACTGTTTATCATTATTGGTTCAACCAATAACATTCATCGTAACTGTTTATCATTATTGGTTCAACCAATAACATTCATCGTAACTGTTTAACATTATTGGTTCAACCAATAACATTCATCGTAACTGTTTATCATTATTGGTTCAACCAATAACATTCATCGTAACTGTTTATCATTATTGGTTCAACCAATAACATTCATCGTAACTGTTTATCATTATTGGTTCAACCAATAACATGTATCACATTGTTAATCATGATTGGTTCAAACATTAACATTTATCATACTGTCAACTATTATTGGTTCAACCAATAACATCTATCACACTTTAATATATAGCATTCAAAGCATTCTTTTTATAGCTGAACATTTCTAGAGGTTGGTTTGATCAAACATGCTGATTTAAAAAAAAATATATAAGAGATTTTTGGAAGAAAGTGAATAAATGAAATTAATTTAATTAATTGTCGTTGTATCACATTACAAGTCTGAAGAGTGTGCATGGTTTGTATGTGTATTTGTTTACAAGTTAAAAATGGAATCAATAAAAATTAATTGTAAAGAAAAGGCAAGTGGATGGGAAAACTGTTAAACCAATGCAAATTAAAAGTCATTCTTGCTTCATGTTTGATTTGTATTTGATTTTTAAATGCAAGTGAGAAACATTGGAATTTGATCTCTCTTTCACACTTTATAAGTTAAAATATCCCTAAACGTTGGTGTCCTCTGGAACTGCATAAGTCACAAGCTTTAAGTGGAGCAACAATAAAGAATGACACCATCAACACAATGAAAGGCTGGAACCATGAGCACTACCTCATGCCATGCAAGTTTTTTTCTGTTAATCATGCATAAAAGAATATAACTTTATGGACAAGATCTGATTTTAACTCACCTGTCCATAAGGGCATACTACAACGTCCATCGCCCGGCCATGGGTCAATTTTTCTGCAAATCATAACTAGTCTTAAACAGAATGATTGAATTTTGCTCAGATTTAGTGTGAAGAAATCTTGGGTAAGGGAGATTCGATTGGTCTCAGCCCCCTAGGGCAGGAGGTGCCACGTCCAATAAGGGAAATAGAGCAAATTTTGGAAAATCCTACTCCTCCTATAGGAATGATTGGATTTGCCCATATTTGGTCCAAAACATTCTTGGGTGAAGGAAAAACTATTTTGTATACAAATACAAAATTGCTGAGTTTAGCTCTCTTAGGGTGGGAAAGGTGGGACTCAATAATTGAAATCAGGGCATTTTTTTTTAAAAAATCCTACTCCTCATGTAGGAATGATTGGATCTTGCCCAAATTAAGTCTGAAGCGTTCTTGTGTGAAATAGAATTAATTTTGCATAAATGAAATGATGGGTCTCAGCATTTGGGATTGGATGTGCCAGGCCCAATATGTGAAATAGAGCAAAATCTTTAAAATTCTACTCATGCAGGAATGAATGTATACTGAGAGGAAAACGATACGCAATTAGCAGAAAGTTAATATTGTAAATTAAATCCTTGAAGTACACCCTTGAAACTTGACAAATGTGTGCATCTGAGTTAGATCCCTATGGTACCGTATTAAAATGTCTGATGCATAACTAAACTGCGCACGCCGCTTGAACAAAAGAAGAAGAGACAAAAGCATTGGTTCAAAATCTGTGTGTGCGAATCTTCAGACATATCCGTCTTGATTTCACACATTTTAAGCATAAACAATTCACCGTAAAAATGCCACGACTGTCCGAAGTTGATAGGGGTTGCATTGCACTTCTTACGCAACCCGCAAAATCAGGTCGCTAATCAATTTGGAGTCCATCCATCGAACATTTGCCGTCTCATCCAAAGACTACATGCCACCGGAAGGGTTGCAGACCGTCCCCGAAGCGATCGCCCTCGTGTGACGACGCGTCGGCAGGATAGGGCAATGCGACTTTCGCACCTACGCAATCGCTTTCAGACGGCCACGGAAACAGCAAGGAACACAATTGGGCGTCATCATGTTCCAGTTGATCCAAAGACTGTGCGTACTCGACTGCGTGCCTTCGGTCTAAGACCGCGGCGGCTATATGTTGGACCACAGCTGAATGAGCGGCGACGTGCCAGACGAGTGCAATGGCTGAACGCACATTCCGTAAGACGCTTCCCAATGCAACGTTGGGGGAGGGTCCTGTTCTCAGACGAGTCCTGGTTTTCGCTTTACCGGGCAGACGGCCAACGTCGTGTCTATAGACGAACCCACGAGCGCTATGCAGATACTTGCGTGATAGAGAATGACCGTTTTGGAGGAGGATCAGTCATGATATGGAGACGGATTGCGCATGGTATCAAGACTCCTCTGGTCGTTATTCAGGGAAATCTCACGGTCGTCCGCTATAGAGATCAAGTCCTAGCGCCGCATGTTGTTCCTCTATTACAGCAGCGTCAAGTGACGTTTTAGCAGGACAACGCTCGGCTGCTTGTAGCGAGGGTTTGCTGTGGTTATCTCGCACCAAACAATGTCCCCACCCTAGACTGTTCTCAGACGAGTCCTGGTTTTCGCTTTACCGGGCAGACGGCCAACGTCGTGTCTATAGACGAACCCACGAGCGCTATGCAGATACTTGCGTGATAGAGAATGACCGTTTTGGAGGAGGATCAGTCATGATATGGAGACGGATTGCGCATGGTATCAAGACTCCTCTGGTCGTTATTCAGGGAAATATCACGGTCGTCCGCTATAGAGATCAAGTCCTAGCGCCGCATGTTGTTCCTCTATTACAGCAGCGTCAAGTGACGTTTTAGCAGGACAACGCTCGGCTGCTTGTAGCGAGGGTTTGCTGTGGTTATCTCGCACCAAACAATGTCCCCACCCTAGACTGGCCCCCATACAGCCCTGACCTCTCCCCAATAGAACATTTATGGGACGAGTTGGACAGAAGGATAAGACGTAGACTGTATCCTCCAATCAACGTCGCTCAGTTGGCGTTGCCGCTGAATGAGGAATGGAATCGTATACCAATGAGAAGGGTTAATACCCTGATCAATTCAATGCACAAAAGAGTTCCTGCAGTTACTGCAGCTCGCGAGGGGCACACATGATATTGATGGGTCCAGAACTCGCTTCATTTTGAGTGGGGTACTCTTGGATCAACGTCAAATTTGAAAGGTTTACTTAACGTACACGAATGAAATTCTCGTAGGTGACAGAGTGGTCAACTATCTTCCAGTTACACCATAATTACATTCTAAAACCCTTTTCTATTTCCCATAGTTGACCTGGAAATTCCTAATTGCGTTTCTTATTCCATTCAGTATAATTTGGTTCAAAGCATTCTTGGGTGAAAGGGAACCGACTTTGTATAAGTGGTGTGTCTCCATCTCTTTTGGCGAGAGGGATGGGCCCAATAGAAGAAATAGATCAAATTCTGTAGAATTTTGTAGTAGTGATTTGAGAAGTATGAATGGTTTTGCTGACCCACAAGGTACAGAGGGTTGAGGTCTAACAGGAAGATTGATATGTTGTATGTTATGTACTTGAGTATTTAGAATTTCTCCTTCTTTAGTTTGAATAAAGCAATTTCAGCCAAGGTTAGACAGGTGATTGATACAGGCACCATGGTCATTTTGTTTATAAGATTGATCGATCCTTTGAAATAAGTTTTTGCAGAAAAAAGTCCACTGGTAGAGATTTATACAGACCAATTAATAAACTGGTAATAAAGCACAATCTTATCAACATTGTGTTGAAAATGACAGAGTTTGTAAGTTTGGTTAGGCCAAGCTGCATCCTCTGTTAACGTGTATATAATGTCGAACCAAGGAATGAAGTAGCATATAAAACATCACGTGACTTTTTTCATCTGATGTCAAATTCGGTAAAACAGATCTCAAATACGATACGATATTAGGTAGAACATACATAATGCTACATGTGAGGTAGTACCGACAAAAACGCTAGATTAGATCGATTTAAAACCTTTTTGATCAGGGTCGGATTTTGAAGTTTTTAGAGATCATTTAAACTGACTCTACCACCATTAACACATCGGTCTAATCCTATTCACGGTGTCGAACCCTGATCAGAAAGAAGAACGCTCCGTAGAAAAGGTGTGCTTACATATATCTACTGTCGTACATGTACGTTTGCTGACAAACCATATAGATGTCACTGTTTGATGTGTTCTTTCAGAAAAAAATGTTTCTTTTTCTCTTTTTTGACAGAGTGACAGTCTTCCTGTGGTGTCTAAAAAATCATATTTGGGCGGCACATCTACACATTTATATATACACACGTGTTTATTATGCGTTGAGGTGTAATTAATCGGCTTTCAGCATGGTTTGAATATTGTACAAAAGACATACAAGTGAATGGCACCTTCTAATACAAATTTAGATAAGATGAACTGGGTAAAGTATATTTTTTCAAATGCTTAATGGTGGCCACTATCGGAAGCACTGGGTTACTGATATATAGTATCTTGGAAGGCAGAGTATGTTATTGTAAGCACAAATCCTAGTAAATCCATCATGTCTTGGATATGGAGATTGGTGTTCTTTCGCCATGACCGGCCTTGCTCTAGGCGGCACCGAATTATACCAAGTGCTTTGTCAAGTGGTGTGTTGGAGAAAAGAGACACTACATCCTGTAGTTTTGGATAAGTACTGTGGACATACTCTCTGCAAGGTTTTTCGAGTATTTGACATGGTGTTCTGACTTTCCTACCAGGGGTCATAGAATGTCTGCTAGTGACCTGTAGACATTATTGCCAATGGAACCAGTATAGTCCACTATAAGCCGTAATGAATTCCCTTCTCTGTGGATCTTGGGTGTCATTCTAGGTTTGTTCTATGCGGTGTCCATGATTACTGTGTCAGCTGGTAAAATCATGCTAAATGGGAATTTCGTAGATTTTAAAACACTTAGTGAAAAGTAATGTTTTCTCGTTTTTCAATACGTCGATTTTGATGTTAATAACGTGTGTTCTTTCTCTTACTAGATATTTCTGCACATTACTAACGATATTGATGGTATTAATCAGACATCTAATATTGAGACTTGAAGGTGTTATTTCTAAGTCCTTACATCGCAGCGTGACCATTTGGTGATTTCTGTGTCTCCCTGATTTCTATTAAAGGTTCTCGAACTTTCGCTCTTCTTTGAAAACAGATTGCCAACACTTAGCTTGGATATTTCGGGAAATTTTCTTCTGATTGGTAATGTCTATGGAATAGTGTTAAACAAAACGTAGCCGAATTGACTACAGTGCATTACTACCAGGTTGTGTATTTGTTTGGTCTATAATCTGTTTACAATCTCGTCACACTATTTTCGACATTAGTGTACATAGGACTATAGTACAGCCAAAAAAGTTGGTAGATTCCATACCATCTCTCGTACACAACGTACGTCAGTGTTAGTACGCTCCACGCTGGTCATTTGTCCGATAAAAGTGACTGTGTAGTCATCGAAACGTCACACTCTAATCTCCTACTGGTTTTGTTATAAGAACTTTTTATTCTATTTAATTTGAAGGAAATATACCGAAAAACGTCGAGTGCATTCTGAACCGCACCACTATTCGAATGAGTAAAAATATAGCATGCAGGTTACAGTAAACTTCGGGAACTACTAGTCCACCAGCAGTGTCTACCACATACAACAACCTCGACGAGACTATGGGTATGAATATGACCATGAATATATAGAGACACGCCTCTTCCTTTACGAAAACAACCAATGAAATACCAACACGTTAACTGAATCGCAATCAAAAAGGTAATTCAATAAAAAATAAGGCAACATATGAACAAATATATTTACATGGAGGCTCCTGAAAGGGTACAGAAAGATTAGGACACTGTGTTCCGGAAAAGTAAGCGTTTTGTGCTTTATCTACGACACCCGCCATGTAAATCGTGGCCAATCCAAGTAGGTTAATTCACATTGCTAATGAAACGAAAGAACACAACAACGGAACTATAAAATATACCACAGAGCAGCAAACTTCGCGCAGGGAAGTATAAAATTTCCCAGTGGGATCATTATAATTTCCCCATTATATCTGGCCTACAGTCTTACTGTGATACTGTTTACTCAAGAATTGGAATCAATAGTTTTTTTTATTTTAATGAACTTAATAAAGTTTATAGTCAATCTTAATCACCATCTTCTAAAAAACATTTCTTCTATAGAACATTTTATTTTCCTCTTTGTATATGGCCATACCACATTCTAGCCTGAGGCAACAACCTTGTTCACTTGTCAGGAAAACTTTATCTATCAAGAAAAGTGAACGGTGGAACAAATATATCGTGGTCGACAAGAGCGTATTTCATGAAAAATACGTTAAAATAAATTAAAAAAATACACAGAGGAATTAAAAATTAAGAAAATAATCGAGTTTATGGATAATAACATCTTCGTCTAGTTTGGTGTATCTTTCAACAGACTATTGACATACCTATGTGAACTGTGCCCTTCTGTTGGCTGGCTTTTGTTTTTGTTTTCATAATTGGTTACTATGTACGATGTTCATATGTCAAATGGGGTTTAAAGACGAGTATAATTTTATCACAACATTCAGATTACAGTGTCGAAACATTTCCCATGTGTTCATATTTATTTCTCTCTATAACACAATTTAGGTTTCTGACTCTTCTCTTCACATTCTTTTAACGCAACACGGATGACTGCACACACGGACGTAATATAATTTTAGTTTAATAATTTAGGTGAAATGCAAAGTCACGCCATAGAGATCCACTTCGAGTTTAAATGCGATGAAAAATTTAGAGTTGGGAGACAAATATTTTTGTAAACATCCTCAACGATACACTCATTTACTGTAAAGTATTGTCGATGTTCCGGATAGTTGCTACTTAAAGTCATTAGATAGTCATCGAATTCCCTTTATACTTTTAATGTACCTATTTTTGGGATTATACGCCATCCTAGGAAATAACGAATAAAACCCCTCCAATATAACAACACCTAACACTTCCACTGAAAAACCAAGGTACACTCAATAGCATACGCGCATATCAAAAAACGTGTAAGGAACACAAAGTTTATCCTTTAACTTTGAACGTGATAATAGGTCCATGGTGAATCATGCAAAACAATGTTTTATGGTAACATAATTGTCAATAATTCATTTAATATTTATTTCATATTGCACATATAAAAGACGTTAAATCAGAATTGAAATTTATATGAATTCCAGTCTTAATATCTCAGATTATGAAATATATTCAGTGGGTCATGTGACAGAGGGTTGCCGTAGACTTAAGAGGTCAAACTAATTTTCTAACCGTTTGACTTTTCACCTAATGATGGTAACTTAATAGGTTAGGTGCATACGTATAACAACGTTGGATATTGTCATGAAAAAAAGCGTAACTGATGTCTTAGGTACAAACTTATAACAGCGCCGGATATTGTCATGAAAAAAACATAACTGATGTCTTAGGTACAAACTTATAACAACGCCGGATATTGTCATGAAAAAACGTAACTGATGTCTAAGGTACCTACTTATAACAACGCCGGATATTGTCATGAAAAAAACGTAACTGATGTCTGAGATACCTACTTATAACAACGCCGGATATTGTCATGAAAAAACGTAACTGATGTCTAAGGTACCTACTTATAACAACGCCGGATATTGTCATGAAAAAAACGTAACTGATGTCTAAGATACCTACTTATAACAACGCCGGATATTGTCATGGAAAAAACTAACTTGATATATAAGGTACCTACTTATAACAACGCCGGATATTGTCATGACAAAATGTATCTTGATATCTAAGATGCTTATACATCAGGGGCGTAGCTTCCATAGAAAGAAAAAGCCCGGGCCTACACATAAAAAATCCGTACATAGACTATGTCGGACAAATTACAAAACTAAGGTTGAAAATAAATATCTAATATTTTTGATAAATAAAAAAATATAAATAGAAAATTGTTGAATAACTAGGCCTAGTGCATTGCTTTCCGGAACTTTATACACGTCATACTATTCTACTTCTTACTATCATTTCAACGTTTCCGATTATAATGTTGTTAAAGTGCAAATTTTCTAAATGAAGAAAGCTTCTGGATTACAGATGTCGATCGACAAGTTTTTCAAACAAAATAAAGTTGAATCGAATTATGATTCTCCTGGGCCGAGCAAGATCGCCACAGGTACCCATCCGATTACTGGCGTCGTTTACTCTTCTGCGTGTTTCTTGACCACATGATTCAGGAACTGACAGATCGCCTACTTAAAGCGGAGCTACACTTCACTGCTTTTCAGCTTATGCCAAGAAAAGTAAGAAGCATATCACATGAGCAGATTGCTCTCAGTTTTGATACATACCAGGCTGACATCACTGGTGATCTTACGTTTTTCAGAAGTGAAGTTATGCGATGGCAGAAACGTTGGGAGATGGCAATAAACAGACCAGAAGAGGTACTCGACCGCACTGCAAGACAACTTTACCCATCTATATGCGATATTTTGGAGATTCTGCTTACCATCCCAGTGTCCACTGCCACAGCTAAGCGGTCTTTCAGTGCTCTGAGGCGAATCAAGACATATCTCAGATCGTCTGTCATCATTGGCACTACTTCACAAACACAGGGAAATTTCTATCGATACGGAAATTGTCATGGGCATTTTCGCGAATCAAAAGAACAGAAAGTTAGCTCTTATTTAGTCAGAAGTTGAAGTTTGTTGTTCAATAAAACAATCTCAGAAAACGATTCAAAACATCTTTGAAATCATGAAATTTATTTCCCCTGATCCCCCTTACCAGGGCCCTGTGGCTTACACATTTCTGCTGGGATAGCTACGCCCCTGTATGTCACAACTGAAACATCAGAAACTGCCACAAAAAACGTTAACTTGATATCTAAATACATACATATGATATTGTCGGATATTAGATACGAAATAACGTTAATAAACACAATAAACTACTGTCAGACGAAAAATCTTTGAAACGAAGGAAAACATCGAACAGATGATTTACACGTTGACCCACGCAACAATGAAACCTGATCTTATTTGATGGTATATACTCTCATGTATTTAATCTAAGCTCCATATATCGACATACCCGTGATAGATATTATAACGTAAAATACAGACCATCTTCAGCAGTATAAAGAGGGTTGGTCATTCATCTTCAGCAGTATAAAGAGGGTTGGTCATTCATCTTCAGCAGTATAAAGAGGGTTGGTCATTCATCTTCAGCAGTATAAAGAGGGTTGGTCATTCATCTTCAGCAGTATAAAGAGGGTTGGTCATTCATCTTCAGCAGTATAAAGAGGGTTGGTCATTCATCTTCAGCATTATAAAGATAGTTGGTCATTCATCTTCAGCATTATAAAGATGGTTGGTCATTCATCTTCAGCAGTATAAAGAGGGTTGGTCATTCATTTTCAGCATTATAAAGAGGGTTGGTCAATCAATTAAGTTTTAACGTTTACATCATATACACCAATATATAGAGAGTTAGTCAATCAATTTAATATTATTGTTCAAGTCAACTGAAGTAATATAAAGGGGTTTGGTCTATCGATTTCGTTTTATTGTTTACATCATATACACCAATATAAAGAGAGTTAGTCAATCAATTTTTTTCTGTCGAACACAAATTCCCTTCAATAAATGACGACTCTAGTTAAAGTTGAAACACTGTTATTCGTTACCATTGTTAATACCATTACGATCGTTTGAATTATTTATCAAAGCAAAAACGTGAATTGGCACCTCCAGTTAAAGGCGCACATTCTCACTCGACCTCAGTATACGCCCAACCATTTGAAAATCTGCCATATTCTTAAATTCGCTATACACCATTTGTGCGAGATCAGTGTCTACTAAGTGAGGTGTGGTGATAAACCTGTCATCATGTTGGGGGTGTTACACCTAGTTTATTAGCTACGACACCCAGGTACACGTCATCAATACCTGTGGGTTTTTTTTTAACATACAGAAACGCAAACACAGGTTGAAGGGCTACCGACCTTGACACCGTGTATACGGCTCCCGCCAAATATGGAGGACAACTGTCAGTGGACATATACCATTTAGAAAATCTTGATATAAACTGACCGCTGTGTGGTAGTAAGTTCTCAATCATTAGCTAGTTATTGCTTTATGCATCAAGTGTATATATATATATATATATATATATATATATACTTTAGAATGTTAGCAATACTAATGTAATGACCATCGTCTACACACACAGTATGAGTAGCCTGACCACAGTACTTGGCAGCCCAGTTAAATCCCATTATGGTTTTATAAGTATTGTTCATGTAAACATCCAGAAACGAGTCCTGTATGATATCACCCTGTAAAGTCGCTTCTGTATCAACTTTCTGCTGATGTAATGTGTTATATGCGAGTAAATACAAAATTTGGAGGTTGTCCGCTGACACTTTCCCCACGTGGCTCTTATGGAATCTCGCAAATGAAAATTGCTGACTGCAGATTTCACTAAAATTAGAATAGAAGTTGATCCACCAGCAATTAAGTCACATTTCGTTTTGAAGTGGATGTAATTAAATGGGTGTGGATTGATCACTTTGAGAGAGGTCTGTCTTCCTCTCCTTTTGAATTCCTTGTAATTTCTTTCAAAATCAATATTCATCGGATACGTCAATTTTGTATGGTAATCCACTCAGGCATATTCCGATAAATTTATGATAACCAGACAGAACATAATTACTAAAAAGAAAAATGCCAAATTGTGCTTTGATACGGTATATACAACAAACTTTCCAGGTAAACCTTGTAGTGTGTTTCTCCTGTATCTGCTGCCTTTCTGCTCGAAGTTCCTGCTGACATGTCTTCCTTCTTCATGAAACAACTTCTTACAGATGTGTGAAATGTGTTAAAACAACACCGAAAAGACATGTATTATACATGTTGACTACAATTGTGCTTCTCAATACACGCTGATAGCATATGCTTTTGTACGGTCCTGTTCGAAATCCATTTTATATGGACGCTTAAACAATTGAAATTCGTGACGCTTGACCTCTGATTAGACAGCGATCAGATGTGATTTTTGTTGTATGCCACGACGCTGTTATACATTTGTAGCAATTCCGCATCATGATTCATTATGTTGTGCTAAGGTGTCACCAGAAAGTGGGAAAGGAACACAGCTGCTCCTCTGTTGTGTCCGCTGTTAGGCCCATATGTTTGGAAGGGTTCAGGCTTTTTTGACTCAATGGAACTATAATTGTTGGTTCTTTTTGTGTCAAAGTATTCTTGTTGAGCTTATCAAAAATATAAAATGGTGACGAATTAGAACTTGTATTTAAAAATAAATCTAATTGAACACGATATATTAAGTTGCTTTTATGGATCATTTTTTATTTGAAACATATATGTGAATTGCACAACTGCACTAGCCATTCATTATGGTAGATGATTTAACCCTTGAGCCAATGACACGCTTATGTCCAGTGGCATTTTATCAATCATGGATATTTTAAATGTATGTAGTAGTTTGACCTACTTTCATCGAATCTGAGTTTCAGAGCGGATTATATTGATATGGAAAATTTCTGCGTTTCGAAAAACTCTAGATTACAATATATGCATGCATATATACTTGCAGAAGCTGAAACATTCATTGTTTAATGCATATGACAATCCAAATTGTTGCAAATTATTTATTCTTGATAAATATTCGAACGGTGTCTGTCATCAAAATCTATTAAATTTAATTATTTGGCTTTCAAAATACTGATATTCAAATGTTTGATGTGTCGCCATGTTGTCAAATCTACGAGTTAATATTCCCCGGTTGCCTGAATATTTATCAAGGGATTTCCTTGAAGATGTCGGCTACGCGTTACAACATATTCAACATTAATCTCAATAATCTTCCTGTTATGATTTACACTTTCTTCCCACGATTTCAATGATTAATGAAGATAACTGACTGATTACCTTACACAACAGGGTTTACAGCGACGATTTTGATTAACACCAAGGATGTCCCCACCCCCTTTTTTATCGCCTCATAATCTCATTCGGGAATATCCTATTTCCTTGTCTATATCATGATAGAAGTATTCGAAATCTCAATCAATTTGGACAAAATATGAACATAAGAAAGATTATGGGGAAGTTTTTTTTCTATTCCTCCGTGCGATATGAATTTGGACGTGTTTGATGCTCGTTATTGTCATGTTGGTACCGTTGTTGTATACGTTATTCTCATTTGAGAACATATCATAACTTACATTGTTCGACTTAGATTTACATTTTGTCACTGGGGCGTAGAAATGGATGTGTTGGATGTATCAGTTCGTATCTTTTTATTTACATGATGACGGGACCATGTATAATAAAGGTATTTTGCAAAACCTCAATGACAGAAAGTGCTGGACCGCTTGCTGTGACGTCCAACAATAGAATACACTTATTCTTCCGGAACACCTGGTCTCATTATCTCTGTACTTTGCAGGATTCTTCATGTAAATCTTTCTTTTGATCTGAGTTTGGATCATAATTCTGCATCTCTCGAAACCCTGTGTCGTGAATGTCTGTCAGTTGCCGACAACTTACTGAAAAATCGTGAAATTCAGAACTGTTGATTGAGCTGTGGAGTACCGTTTTAAATTCTTACAAATCTACACTTGTATCGATTGATATCTTAATAAATATTTGCTTACAACAGGTGACTGTCCTTAAAGTAATATTTTTATTGATAAGGAAGGATCTCTCATCCAAAGTCGGCTAGACACGTGCATTTCGTGTCAGAGAAATATTATAACTTTCCAAATAGGGTTTGATTATCGAGATTGGTCATGCATTAACCAAGTTATATCTTGATGAATTCGGAAATATATGTAGAAATGACTAGGTAGACATTTCCTTGTCCAGTTCCAAGTACGCTCTCGTTGCTAATGGATACCTCAAAGACTAGGACGACATCGTGAATTCTAGGCTTGTGATGGTATACAGAGCCCATGACTGTGTCCACACAGAATGCTCTTTGATTGTATTGTCTCATACGTTGTAGAAATTCTGTGTAAACATCACTGTGCGGTCACTTCCTTCAACCGATCGGAAACCCTCGGCACTTTTCGCAAATATGAGAACCCTCGGCACTTTCCGCAAGCGAGTATTTTCTCGTAAAGCTCTTCCGTTAATTCAAATTTCAGAACTTTTTTTTTATTTTTCAATATAAACTGTTGCCATTTTCTAATATTGCAAAACTTTACTTTATTTTCACTCATTACAGTTACTCGCCAAGAAAAAAATGTTATTTTTTCTCTCTTGTTGAGCATATATTCATTAACACATTAACTTAAGTCAAGATTGCTACGTTCAATTTTTTCCTTCTACCATAAGAATAACCACTATCAAATATCTTCCTACAAATGTTGTTGCATCAACCGTGAATGTACAAAACAATAATTTAAGTAATAACTCGAATCAGCTCTGCTTCTATTAAAACGAACTTTATTGAAATTTCATATTAGATGAATTATTACACTTGTTCATAAAAATTTCACTTAGATAAAAATGTAGATGGAATTTAGGGCTATTAACGAAGGGAGATAACTCGCACTAAATGATGGTTCAAACGGTCTTTAAAGAAATTGATAATGGATTGAAATTTAGAACACTAGATCTCAAAGTTAAGATTATGAACAATTTCCATAAATGATAAGTAGATAACTTCATATTCTAATGATGACATGTTTTTAATCGACTTTGAGAGGCAACCCGATTTCACAATGTTCGACCTTTCTTTAAGTCAACATTATCTGAACATAATTATTGATTACATGGTATTTGGGTATCGTACTAAATACACGCAAAATAAATGGCGCCTTTCTAATTAATGACTTATTCTAAAATATTCATTGTTATAAAATATCCTGATATAAATTGTGTACAAAGATGTATCTCATGGTTCGTCACGTGTCTCAGTAATTTTGTATTTTACATTTACATGCGTGTTGAACTTTTATCTTACTTTCTAACTACGAGATCAATACAAGGTTTGCTGTGTAGTGTTTCTCTGCCATTAAAAGAACAAGTTTGTGGAATACTTGTGTATCATTTCATTATATCTCTCGCAGACAATATACACTGAGAAACTTGTGTACCGAGTACTGTTGCTTTGAATAGATAGCTGAATTGGATAAAGTGGGTCATTTTCGCTTATCAAGATAAGTAGATCCAACAGTGGCGAAAGGTAATTTCTTATGTTTAAAATTATTCTTTATTCTTGAAGGATTGAAACTAAATGATTTGAAAACATGTTGTTATGATTGCTATCTGCGTACAAAATATTTGTTATTTCAAGAGAAAATAGCCGGGAATTGTGGAAAACAATAAAACATATAAACACAAATTATTTCCAGCGCCAGCCTCGCTCGTTCAAGTAGATTAGTACATTACAATCTTCTTACAGAAATCAGAATGAAAAGCATATGCAAAGCAAGATTTCATTCAATACCTTCGAAGCTGCTTTCATTTAAAAATCGGCACCAAAGAAGAAACCTACACAATGCATTATCGAAAGAAAATACAAATAAATATCAGGAATACATATACAGGATTACACGTGAGACAATACATATCAGGAATATATATATACAGGATTACACGTGAGACAATACATATCAGGAATATATTTACAGGATTACACGTGAGACAATACATATCAGGAATATATTTACAGGATTACACGTGAGACAATACATATCAGGAATATATATACAGGATTACACGTGAGACAATACATATCAGGAATATATATACAGGATTACACGTGAGACAATACATATCAGGAATATATTTACAGGATTACACGTGAGACAATACATATCAGGAATATATATACAGGATTACACGTGAGACAATACATATCAGGAATATATATACAGGATTACACGTGAGACAATACATATCAGGAATATATATATACAGGATTACACGTGAGACAATACATATCAGGAATATATATATACAGGATTACACGTGAGACAATACATATCAGGAATATATTTACAGGATTACACATGAGACAATACATATCAGGAATATATTTACAGGATTACACGTGAGACAATACATAGGAATATATATATACAGGATTACACGTGAGACAATACATATCAGGAATATATTTACAGGATTACACGTGAGACAATACATATCAGGAATATATATATACAGGATTACACATGAGACAATACAAATCAGGAATATATTTACAGGATTACACGTGAGACAATACATAGGAATATATATATACAGGATTACACGTGAGACAATACATATCAGGAATATATATATACAGGATTACACGTGAGAAAATAAATAGGAAAATATATACAGGATTACACGTGAGACAATACATATCAGGAATGTATATACAGGATTACACTTAAGACAATACATATCAGGAATATACATACAGGATTACACGTGAGACAATAAATAGGAATGTATATACAGGATTACACTTGAGACAATACATATCAGGAATATATATATACAGGATTACACGTGAGAATATAAATAGGAATATATATACAGGATTACACGTGAGAAAATAAATAGGAATATATATACAGGATTACACGTGAGAAAATAAATGGGAATAGATATACAGGATTACACGTGAGACAACACATATCAGGAATATATTGACAGGATCACACGTGAGAAAATACATATCAGGAATATATATATACAGGATTACACGTGAGACAATACATATCAGGAATATATATATATACAGGATTACACGTGAGACAATACATATCAGGAATATATATATATACAGGATTACACGTGAGACAATAAAAAGGAATGTATATACAGGATTACACGTGAGACAATACATATCAGGAATATATATACAGGATTACACGTGAGACAATAAAAAGGAATGTATATACAGGATTACACGTGAGACAATACATATCAGGAATATATATATATATATACAGGATTACACTTGAGACAATACATATCAAGAATATATATATATACAGGATTACACGTGAGACAATCAATAGGAATGTATATACAGGATTACACGTGAGAAAATACATATCAGGAATATATATATACAGGATTACACGTGAGACAATACATATCAGGAATATATATATACAGGATTACACGTGAGACAATACATATCAGGAATATATATATACAGGATTACACATGAGACAATACATATCAGGAATATATATATACAGGATTACACGTGAGACAATACATATCAGGAATATATATTTACAGGATTACACGTGAGACAATACATATCAGGAATATATATATACATGATTACACGTGAGACAATACATATCAGGAATATATATATACAGGATTACACGTGAGACAATACATATCAGGAATATATATATACAGGATTACACTTGAGACAATACATATCAAGAATATATATATATACAGGATTACACGTGAGACAATCAATAGGAATGTATATACAGGATTACACGTGAGAAAATACATATCAGGAATATATATATACAGGATTACACGTGAGACAATACATATCAGGAATATATATATACAGGATTACACGTGAGACAATACATATCAGGAATATATATATACAGGATTACACATGAGACAATACATATCAGGAATATATATATACAGGATTACACGTGAGACAATACATATCAGGAATATATATTTACAGGATTACACGTGAGACAATACATATCAGGAATATATATATACAGGATTACACGTGAGACAATACATATCAGGAATATATATATACAGGATTACACGTGAGACAATACATATCAGGAATATATATATACAGGATTACACGTGAGAAAATACATATCAGGAATATATATATACAGGATTACACGTGAGACAATACATATCAGGAATATATATATACAGGATTACACGTGAGACAATACATATCAGGAATATATATATATACAGGATTACACGTGAGAAAATAAATAGGAATATATATACAGGATTACACGTGAGAAGATAAATAGGAATATATACAGGATTACACGTGAGAAAATAAATAGGAATAGATATACAGGATTACACGTGAGACAACACATATCAGGAATATATTGACAGGATTACACGTGAGAAAATCAATAAGAATATATATACAGGATTACACGTGAGACAATACATATCAGGAATATATTTACAGGATCACAGGATACTGCCATGAAGGTTTTGTCTATCAGGTGGTAGAAAGCATGGTTACATCCTGATAGATATTGAAACTGAAAAAGTCGAATCCTATGTGTTAATTTCCACAGATTGAGAAGAGCTGTTCCTGACAGTCTACACTGTCCAGTCCTGTCCGTGTCAACATGACACAGTGACCTTGACTTGGATCAGGTTGTCCTGGTGACCAAAGATAACTGGTGGCGGTGATTGTTCTTTCCCCGCTGTAACTCCAGGTGTTATCGCTGTAGATTCCGGCGACATAGAATCGGAAGTCATGTTCTGTTAAAAAAAAACCCCGTGAAATTCAAATTAACAATTAGTATCTTGACCTGGAGTCAAAAACCAATTTTTGTGGACAAATTGTGGATAGGCTAAGCAAGCGTCATAAACTTCAACCATGCTTAAAAACAATCCTGACCAGTATCTCTTCTGAAAGTGATAACTATTTAATATTTGATTTATTCGACGATAACATCACGTCATGTGACTCGTGCTGTGCGGTACATGATGTTACAGAAACTGTTAACGTTATTGCTTACAAAACCGAACAGAAGTCACGCAAGGGAAAAACATTTCTTGATACAGAATCCAGTAGAGCCAAACATTGAATTGAACTTGATCATAATAGCTTTTACGCCCTTCTAGTAATGCTAATGACCTAACTTTTGAAGCTAGGAGGCGACTAAGGTAAATACAAATCTAGATGGGGAGGTATGTTATCCCCACAATTCAATACATTATGTAATTTTCTTATATTTGGTAATTTTAGAACGTCGTCAAGTTCATGTGTACGTTCTGAACCGTGTTATTATTTGAATGAATCATAACGTGACATGCTTTCGGCAAACCTTGGGATTTAACGTCCATCAACAGTGTTAAGCACCTGCAAGTGAGTAGCATATTTTGATAATGATAAATAAAACCCACACAGACAGATTTAGACACAGTATAGCCAAACCATGTACTAAACTGCATCATACCAGTTGTTTCGCCCTGCTCTTGTGTGGTTTTTGTACAATATTCAAGATTGGAGGTGGTAGACTCTGCTGGTGGAGTTTTAGTCCAAGACGTTTGCTGTAACTTGCATGCCACGTTTTAATTCTATCGAATAGTGGCACGGTTCACGATTGTCTTCATCTTTCTTACGGGATAATACTGTGGCAGTTGAACATTTATTTCGTTACCATTACGCAATTTCAATTTTTCTGACTTTATCTGAAAGTTTAACAATTACTTACCCAGGACAAAATATCCTGTAATATTCTCCTGTAGTTTCTCCATCTTGGTTGTCGTGTCGATTTCCATCAATCGTGTGAACATTGTAATACAGTTACTTGATGCTTCGGCCTGAGTCTTCTTTACCTCTACGATGCTGTATATGACACCAGTTTCCAGGTCTTTGTAGCCGTAAATATCGAATGCATCAGCTACATCTTTAACACATGTGAGACATTGTGGTTATTAACAATAGGGAAAATAAATCAAGGAAAATCTGGTGTTTTTTATCAATTTATTTCTGTGTATTGATTTTTCAACTTTTGAATAATAATCATACTGTTTTCATCATTCCAGTTTTTTTTCTAAAATTGTTTTTGCTCTTTTGAGAAACACTGATTTGGCCATTGTTCCCATATTCTCAAGTTATATGTAGGTAAACGCTTAGTATGCCCCTGTATGATAAGTATATATTTGAATACAGTGCTCGGTTTAGATGAGGCACTCGCTCGGTAGTCAATTTGTAAACAAAGTCACCATAATGACAATGCTTAGAAATAAATTAGACCTTATAGACATCACTGGTATCGAAAATCAGAATGTTAAACGAACAAGTTTCTGAAAATATAGTTCCATGTGGAGTAAGAAAAAAAAACAAATACAAACAAAACCTTTGTGATGACGACTTTTGGAATGTTATTGTTATATTTAAATTAACTTAAAGTAATAAAACACAACTATAAAAAAAACCAGACGAGTAGCTATGCGAACTAATATTGTCGTAAACAGTAGTGATGCGTCAAACCACGAGGCGATGCCGCCATGTTTGTTAACTTTTGGTGACACCTCACCTTGACTAAGAATGTGTATTCATACGCTTGACCAGATGGGCACGTGTATATATGTTTAAACATCGAGATCGAGAACTCAATTGCATGAAATACTATACCTTGACGGACGAATACACCTGTTTCGGAAGTGCTCTGTACTGGTGCGATGGTCCACGCGCTGTAACCTGTACATCTATATACACCGGTGGCGGTCCGGTAAGTGAAGGCGAAACATGTGTCGGATTTGTGACATAACACTGCGCAATCCTTCATGGACCGGATTGACAGTGTTGGTGGGATTACTACGTTCCTCATCTCGTCAGGAGGAAAGCTTACTGCCTTTCGTACGAACTGACCACGCCCACCTATCAAATAGTCAATAAAAACAAATTATATAAATAATTATGGCTTTTTCAATATATTTATTTCAGAATGGAATTGAAAATTCAATCCATGTATCAATTGAAAGGTCCAGTAAAAAAAGAAAGGCAAAAATTGAAAACAAACCCAAGAGAGATACAAATAAGACAGCTGTTCATTACAAGAAACAAGTGAAAAAAAGAAAAATATGACAGTAATAACGAATAAAACAGAGCAATGCCATGATTCGAAACAGTCACGTGATATATTTAACACCCCAAAAATTCAGATTTCAGCTTTCTGAGGAAATCAGCACAAAATGCAAGCATGAAGGAGAACTTTACGTAATTATGTGGCTCCCGTGTCCCCACCTCTCCCAAACTCGTCCGAATTAAACAAATATGCACGTAGAAAGAAGAAGCTCAATATAGAGATAGATGGAAAACTTTAACATGACATATTTTATAAACCAATTACAATTTACGGTAAACTGCAGGAGGAATCAAGATTCTAAAATATGCATTGGGATTGGTATACATAAATATGATTACACAAAGCTACACTGGAAACCATAATAGTCGAACAACTAGAATTATTCAACATGACACAATTTATAAACGAAGTTCGATTAACGGTAAATTGTAAGAGAAATTCAGAATCTGAAATGTGTGTTGTAACGACCATACATAAATATAAGCAAAGTTCAGGTCTGGTTATGTTTATTTGAGTATTTGAACATGAAGCCCATCATAAAGCTAAATAGAAAACTTAAACATTCGGAATATGACATGTACTTTGTGATGGTCCTACCTAGGCATAAATACATTCCAGGGGTGGTTATTACAGCTTATGTACATTGAGGGATATTCAGCTCAACAGAATCAGACAGAAAACATAAACATAACATAACTGATTAACAAAGTCAATTTTGAATTAAAAAAAAAAAAAAAAAAAATACCCACCCCGCCGCCACTGGAAAGGTACATATCAGAATATTTTTGACGTTCGTGCAGAGTTACCTCCCCGCACGGAGCTTTCCTACTTGATTTTATTTTTATGTAAGCATGGCGGGTATTACGCGCACCTCACGGAAAGAAATTGCTTACAGGGGAACTGTGGTGAGTTCTTATGCGTAAGTAATAGTTCTTTTTGTATTATATTAATATTATTTAATTGATGAAATGGTGCTTGAGCTGTAGTTTTTAGAGATCGCGTAGTATCGTTGTAGAATTTTATGGAAGCGCACTGCAACCGGTGCAAGGGAAATTTTAACCCATTTAAACATGCCAAGAGAATCATTTAGCAAAAGTAATTTTAAATGTTAATTATTAACAGGGATAATATCAATTTTATTTTTATTTATTTATATATATTTGTTTATTTTTTATTTATCGAAAAACACATGAGGAATAAATAGATTCATATATACTATCAGTCTATAACTCCCATCGTCACACACTTACAGAGTATAGTCATGCATCATTTTCACCACTAAACACACAGCATTTTGAGTTGCACACTATATCTTAACTATCATAGACACTATGTAACACAATCACTCTAAACATATATTTATAACTTGCAGCCATACTAGCACTCCAGCATTGTTTCATATACAAACAACATCAGCATCTGACATCAACGTCATCATATACAATCATCATCCTCGTCACACATTAGCATCATCACATACCATCAGCATCATTATGGTCACCTATCAACATTAGCATCATCACACTTCAGCAGCATTACACATCCGCATTATCACATACCAAATCAGCATCGTCACACCTCAACATCATCATATATACCAACATCAGCAGCATCACACAGCAGCATCACACATCCTCATTATCAGCTTCTTCACACACTTTAACTTCCATGCATAAGGATGCTGCAGATTCTTAGACACAGTCAACATCATTATCTTCATCATCAAGCACACATAGACATGGTAATTTCAGTAATTTCTCCATAAACTAGTATGGACTCATAGTAAGTGAGCAACTGACAGCTGTCACTATATCACTATAAGATAAATGTTCCTAGATATAATGAAATAGACAAATAAAAAACAAAACATGTGATGATTTTTTTTATAATTCTTTAAACAGCAGACAACTATTAGCTGTTAATAATAAATGTAAATCAATATCAGAAATACTGTCAGTTCTTACCATTGCTTGTGAAGTGATTGATTCTAAGGTGACCGATAAGGCCCATGGGCCTCTTGTTTCTAATCTTAAATTAATTTTTCAATGTATTTTTATGCACAATATGCGTACCTCAAGTGATTTTGCTTATTATTTTAGATTTATGATCTTTACATTTATTTACTTCTTTTTTTTTGTTTGATATTTATGTATTTTATACATCCGTCAAATGACAGGACATATTATGGTATTCTCGTCTTCCATCCGTTCTTCCGTCCGTATGTCCCTCTGTTCGTAAACATTTCAATGTCCCAGCGATTTTGGAATTTATTAAGCCTTAACAGATTTCTTTTAACTTTCATTGCAAGATTAAGTACAATCAAAGCTAGATTGAGTTTGATTTCCATGATTTTTGATCCACAATTTTTAGAGTTACGGCCCATTAATGTCTGTAACCTTTTCAATGTCGGTGCAATAACTTTGCAAAGTATTACGCAATTACCATTGAAACAAATGCAATATATTATATACAGCATAAATAGTGTAGGTGATAGTCAGACAAAATCACAGGCGTATTTCGTGACCTGAAACAGGCTCTTGTTTTTTTTTTTTTTTCGTGTGACAAATTAAAATGATTGTTCAATATATGAATATTGTCAGCATTCCATTATACCTTCATAGATCCCTATTAGGATAAACTGACAGGACAGAGCTTGTTTGTTACACTATCAGAATAATGTAAATCACGCATACTGGTGGAGGAATTACAGTGATTCTAGCATTAAGTTGTATGGTTGCCAATTTATTTGCAGATAAGTCAATACCATTATTACTATTGCAGCCATGGTCTTTTGATGGCGTCGTTAACTTCACCTTGTCAGAATATCCTAATGGGGCAATATTTTGTACATCAAGTGAGAAAAAAAGGCATATTTACAAAATTAATAACCAGAAGTAGCAAAATCACAGGGACTTTTCGAAATTATTTTTATTATCTTAATTATCTAGACAAGCCATTCTGGCTACATATAAATATGCAAGTGTTTCTGACTTCGTTTTAAATAAAAAAATAGTTGTGGAGTGATGGCTTTTGATAATGGATATATGTATATCTAGTTTTGATGTATGCTTTATTTGACAAGGAATGTCAATTTATTGTTGTTAATAAAGTTACTGTTTCAATTTTGTTGTCATTGGTCCGTTTTTCCTTGGCCCGGAACTATTTCTGAAGGCGTCTATTTGCATCAACACTGCATCGTCATGCCGGTAATTACGGGCTTAAAATAGATTTTCTGTTGACCAATTTCATTTGACAGATGGGATTAAATCCCTAATGCGTCATATCGAGCGTAATAGCTTATTGGATAAATATTTATAGCAACCTATATTGAACTTGGGGAAACCCGTTCGTCCGCCATGGTGTTTCACGTTGTAATAGCAGCAAGCTGCAAGATGAACTCGAGTAATTTTACGGATGTTTCCTTTGATTGCTTTTCATTATAACTACTGGAGCATGCATAAAACATCCTTGTGTCGTTGTCACGAAATGTAATAGATGTAGCAACAACCATTTGTACCTTAACTTTAATAAAAACATGCCAAATGTCGTATCTTTCTAATGGGAAGCCTGTTACGACGGAGATGTGAAGGGGACGTAACTCTTGGCGAACGACTACTATGTTCTGATATGGTATCTATGTCTCGCTCCGTGATTATGTTGCACGAGAAAGTACAGAGCCTGTTTGTTTATTGGATAATTCATTACATATATGTATCGCTTACCTCTCTGTTTTCTTTCCTGACATCCACTGACGTCAAACCTGAGTGCTATAAGCCACTCCCAGGACTGGGGGTTGATGCGCAGATGACTTGTGGTGATATTTGGTTCAATCTGTGACGTCACTGGGGTGTTCATGTCCATGCTCCCGTTGAACAACTGAAGAAAAAATATGTCTATTTTTCAGAAACTTCCTTACTCATGGAAACGTGTCGGTCTCATTTGGAAAAACAAGTGCATGAAGACGTTCTATTATTTATCATGAATGATAGGCATCAATTTTAGTGTTCATAAGTCCATAAAAAAGATTCAAGTTAATAGATAAAAAGAACAATGTCGTTTGCCTTTGGAGATCCAATAGTCGATGTCACCGTCATCCAGTTGACCCCGTCCAGACTGTGCTTAAGATAGTACGATGTGACCCACTGCGAGAAATGGCTGTGTCGACCCTGTACAGTTATGGATGTTATAGTGGTGTTTACCGGAAACGTTACCTAGAAATTAATGTTCGTATAAAACATGTTACAATGTATTCAATACGTCAATTCAATATAATGTTTGTATCAATTATCTCGAGCTCTCTACATGTCATATCTCCTTACTTTATAATTACTTTGATTCCCTCCTTCTTACGACGGTACGTATGCATTATGGGTATGCTTTATTAGTCTGCTGCTATGTTAAAGTTTCACGCTTCAAGTTTAAGTGTTACGTTTCATATCAACAATAATGTGGTTATTAAGAGAATATAAGTCGAGCGCATAACATAATTGATATAGAAATGATATTGTGCATGTCCTAAAGGTACCACCATAGAATTCTCATTGTTTTTGTTTATCGATATTTGCCTTCTAATGGTGGTATTTTGTTGAGTTGTCAAGTTTCTGTTGTTATATCATTTCCAATTGAACACCTGATCTGACAAATCACAAGTGTTACCTGTAGGAACTCGTTTGTGCTGGCTGTAGCACTCATCCAGCCTCCCAATGTAAGCGGATCTAATTGTCCGGGGTAGTAAAGTCGGCCATTTCGTGCACGAGTATCCCATTGATTAAAAAGGAAACTAGATGCGCTCAGGTAGCTATTGCTGAGACCACGAAAGCCGGAAACCAGATACTCTGAACATACGAGGATATCTGTAACTACAGAAGAATAGGTACTGAGACTACATCAGGATATCTGTAACTACAGGAGAATAGGTAATTAGAACACGTCAGGATATCTGTAACTACAGGTTAATAGGTAATTAGAACATATCAGGATATCTGTAACTACAGGGGAATAGGTAATTGGAACACATCAGGATATCTGTAACTACAGGAGAATAGGTACTCAGAACACATCAGGATATATGTAACTACAGGAGAATAGGTAATCAGAACACATCAGGATATCTGTAACTACAGGAGAGTAGGTACTGAGAACACATCAGGATATCTGTAACTACAGGAGTATAGGTAATTAGAACACGTCAGGATATATATAACTACAGGAGAATAGGTAATTAGAACACATCAGGATATCTGTAACTACAGGAGAAAGGTACTGAGAACACATCAGGATATCTGTAACTACAGGAGTATAGGTAATTAGAACACGTCTGGATATATATAACTACAGGAGTATAGGTAATCAACACAAACATACAAGGATACTCTACCGTAACACCCGGATATTGTTCTCATTGTAATTTTCATAGAATATCTATTTTTTTCCTTTTTTTTTTTTTTTGTTTTTTGTTTTTTTTGTTCATAATTTGCCCAAGTTTCCATGAATTTCCGTATTGCCTGTTGACATATTTTTTAACATTTCGATATGAATATATACTGATAATCATCTAATTCATTACTAATGTTCAATGACAAGATGTAAAGAATTTTATTAATGAACTCCGATGATATGAGGATAACATATAAAAAATTGTGTCGCTAAGACAAGACCGCATGACGAGACGAAAACATTTATCTACATATAAATCGGCATTACAAATAGATAGTCTCGAACATGCGATATCTGTCACGCCTTAGTTGTCTGCCATGAATAATCATTTATGATTTTCCCCCTAAAACGACTCATACTTACCCGTTTTCACACACGCACAACAGCGAAAAACCAGTATCCATGTTATCAGTCTCATGATCCGTTACCAGAACCGGATCTACTATAAATTAATAAAAGTGTTATTAAAATAACTGTATTCTACGGAACCCGTTTACTGACAGACTATATACTTATTTTATTTCGTTTTTTCGAAATATTAATTCGTTTTAACGAAATAGTATTTCGAAAAAACGAATTAATATTTCGATAAAACGAAATAAAATAAGTATAGATCGTGTCAGTAAACGGGCTCCGTAGTATTCATGTCATCATGTTTCAAAAACTTTATTATTTCTTTAACACATCTGTGATCGACAAAATTTCAGATAAAGTCCATGAAAAAGCACAATATCATACGATAATGATGAATGAGTTGGGCATAAGGCTTTGAAATTCGTAACCTACTCATATGCTATTTAATAAACACAGGTCTTCACAGGATGGCCGACAAAAGGGTATCGAAATCGATATCTTTTCTGTCGGCGACTTTTTAAGTTGAGATCATAGATAAACTTACAGTTATTCCAGGTCAGAACTGTTACAAAATAGTTGCAGTGACTACATAAGATCTGAATAAGAGTCTTGTAATCATTCATGGCTCTGTGGTTGAAGGTCACACATTCGGAACACTTAGTATTAGTCTTATTGTATATTTCCAATGTTCGCCGTTTATATCTTTCATTTTGATAATTTACCAGTTGGATTCATAATTACTGAAGATTTTTTTTAGGAATCAGTTTCCAATTTGCCTCAGATCCGTCTGTTAGTCTTTTCACCCATCCCATTCTAATAATGTCGATATGTGACTCTAAGTGTCGTACCTGAAGCCCTCCCTGTTCGTATTTTTCTATTACTGTTTTCCTTTTAACTTTATCTCTTTTCCCGTCCTAGAAGAAATCAAAGATATTTTTTTCTAATTCTTGTATTTTTTCTTTATCTACAGCTTGCATATGTGTTATATAGGATATTTTGGTATCAACAGCATTTGTAGGACAACTGTTTTGTCAATTTAATTTCTTTTTCTTCCAGTTCTTCAACATTTCATCAATTGAAAATTTTTGCTTTCCCAGTTTAAATTCGTACAGACTTTTTTATAAGTTCCAAAGAATATTCCTAATGATTTGATTTTCCTTTTAAATACTTAACATTTTGTTTTCTATTTCAATATCTAATACGACAAATCTACCGTAATACCGTTAAATTTATGATATTTGCGTTCAGATGTTTTCTTACAATAATACTTGTACCTTTTTCATTTTGTTCCCCAAAACTATGGTAACATAGCAATATCACCTGTTACCTGTTTTAGCTGATTTAGTTTATGTTGTGTAAAATGTGTTTTCTGTAATAGACAAATGTCAATCTTTTGTTGTTTCATCCATTGATATAGACGAAGTATATTTCCTTCTGACGGAGACGGGGGTGTTCGCGATTTCGATTGACTCCTGTCACGAATTTTCGGAGTATCAAAACCGCGGTTTCCCGGCTTGATGAATTTGTTTAATGTCTGAGTCTGCTGTTTGTCTTTATTTCCTCTCCCTTTTTCCCTTTGTCTTCTTCGTACTTTCCTTTTCTTTCTAGTGCTCGTTGCACCCTTCTTTGTCTCTGCTCCTTCCTCATTTGGTGTTTCTTCGTTCTGTGAATCTTCTTCGTTCTGTGAATCTTCGTTTTGTGTTTCCTCTTCCGTGTCACTGCTAGAATGTTCCGTGTTCTGTATTTTTGTGCACTCTTGCCTTTTATGTCCGTATTCTTTACAATATAGACATTTCCAGCCATTGGTACATTCTGATTGTTCATGGCCTTCTTCAAAGCACTTTTTACATTTTTTTATTTTGTTGTTCAATGTGTTGTCCCCTCGAATGACCATAGTACCAAATAGACCCATAGTACCTTTCCATGGGCATTGTCTTTGGGCAAATATTTTTCGAATTTTTTTCGTAAAAACTATTCTGTCCCTTGTGTCACAATTGGTGAGTTTGTTGTCTTTTCTTAATTTCTCTCTGTACATTTCTTTTATTTTTGATTACACGATCGTCTACCGACAACGGAATGTTCAGGGTTATGTTTATGTCGCCTTGGATTTTCAGGTACCAGTGATACTTGTTTATCCCTAACGGTTACACCCCTACTGAGGAGTGTAACGCGATCTTCAGCATTGTCGGGATATATCCTCCACACGTTCCAGTACGTAGAATACACTTAGATTTTCAGCGGCAATCGCATTTCCCAAACTCCGGTACACATCTATATATACTGAGAGGGAAAAGAAACGCAATTAGGAATTTCCAAGTCAACTACGGGAAAAAGAAAAGGGTTTTAGAATGTAATTGTGGTGTAACTGGGAGATAGTTGACCGCTCTGTCATCTACGAGAATTTCATTCGTGTACGTTAAACAAACCTTTCAAATTTGACGTTGATTCAAGAGTACCCCACTCAAAATGAAGTTTGTTCTGGACCCATCAATATCGTGTGTGCCCCTACACGAACTCTTTTGTGCATTGAATTGATCAGGGTATTAACCCTCCTCGTTGGTATACGATTCCATTCCTCCTCCAGCGCCAACGCCAACTGAGCAACGTTAATTGGAGGAATCGGCCTACGTCTTATCCTTCTGTTCAACTCGTCCCATAAATGTTCTATTGGGGAGAGATCAGGGCTGTATGGAGGCCAGTCTAGGGTGGGGACATTGTTTGCTGCGAGAAAAACCACAGCAAACCCTCGCTTCATGCTGAAACATCAGTTGACGCTGCTGAATAACGACCAGAGGAGTATTGATACCATGCGTAATTCCTCCCCCATACCATGACCAATCCTCCTCCAAAGCGGTCATTCTCTATCACGCAAGCATCTGCATAGCGCTCGTGGGTACGTCTATAGACACGACGTCGGCCGTCCTCGCGGTAAAGCGAAAACCTGGACCTTTCTCCAACGTTGCATTGGGAAGCGTCTTACGGAATGTGCGTTCAGCCATTGCATTCGTCTGGAACGTCGCCGCGCATTAAGCTGTGGTCCAACATATTGCCGCCGCGGTCTTAGACCGAAGGCACGCAGTCGAGTACGCACTGTCTTTGGATCAATTGGAACATGATGACGCACAGTTGTGTTCCTTGCTGTTTCAGTGGCCGTCAGAAAGCGATTGGGTAGGTGCGAAAGTTGCATTGCCCTATCCTGCCGACGCGTCGTCACATGAAGGCGACCGCTTCGGGGACGATCTGCAACCCTTCCGGTGGCATGTAGTCTTTGGATGAGACGGCAAATGTTCGATGGATGGACTCCAAATTGATTAGCGACCTGATTTTGCGGTGTACCTTGTATAAGAAGTTCAATGGTACGACCCCTGTCAACTTCGGACAGTCGTGGCATTTTTTACGGTGAGCTGTTTATGCCTAAAATGTGGGAAATCAAGACGGATATGTCTGAAGATTCGCACACACAGATTTTGAACCAATCCTTTATACTGGGTTCGAGATATCGTGCTTTTGTCTCTTATTCTTTTGTACAAGCGGCGTGCACAGTTTAGTTATGATCATTGATACAAGAGGCGTTATCAGAAGTATTAACGATAGAAGTGGCGTTATCAGAAGTATTATCGATAGAAGTGGCGTCAAGAGAAGTATTAACGGCAGAAGAGGCGTTAAGAGAAGTATTAACGATAGAAGAGGCGTTAAGAGATTGTTAACGACAGAAGAGGTGTTAAGAGAAGTATTAACGATAGAAGAGACGTTAAGAGAAGTATCAACGATAGAAGAGGCGTTAAGAGAAGTATTAACGATAGAGGAGGCGTAAAGAGAAGTATTAACGATAGAAGAGGCGTTAAGAGAAGTATTAATGATAGAAGAGGCGTTAAGAGAAGTATTAATGATAGAAGAGGCGTTAAGAGAAGTATTAACGATAGAAGAGGCGTTAAGAGAAGTATTAACGGTAGAAGAGGCGTTAAGAGAAGTATTGACGGTAGAAGAGGCGTTAAGAGAAGTATTAACGGTAGAAGAGGCGTTAAGAGAAGTATTAATGATAGAAGAGGCGCTAAGAGAAGTATTAACGATAGAGGAGGCGTAAAGAGAAGTATTAACGATAGAAGAGGCGTTAAGAGAAGTATTAACGATAGAGGAGGCGTAAAGAGAAGTATTAACGATAGAAGAATCGTTAAGAGAAGTATTAACGACAGAAGAGACGTTAAGAGAAGTATCAAGATAGAAGAGGCGTTAAGAGAAGTATTAATGATAGAAGAGGCGTTAAGAGAAGTATTAACGATAGAAGAGGCGTTAAGAGAAGTATTAACGGTAGAAGAGGCGTTAAGAGAAGTATTGACGGTAGAAGAGGCGTTAAGAGAAGTATTAACGGTAAAAGAGGCGTAAAGAGAAGTATTAACGATAGAAGAGGTGTTAAGAGATTGTTAACGACAGAAGAGGTGTTAAGAGAAGTATTAACGATAGAAGAGACGTTAAGAGATTGTTAACGACAGAAGAGGTGTTAAGAGAAGTATTAACGATAGAAGAGGCGTTAAGAGATTGTTAACGACAGAAGAGGTGTTAAGAGAAGTATTAACGATAGAAGAGGCGTTAAGAGAAGTATTAACGATAGAAGAGGTGTTAAGAGAAGTATTAACGATAGAAGAGGCGTTAAGAGAAGTATTAACGGTAGAAGAGGCGTTAAGAGAAGTATTGACGGTAGAAGAGGCGTTAAGAGAAGTATTAACGGTAAAAGAGGCGTTAAGAGAAGTATCAACGATAGAAGAGGCGTTAAGAGAAGTATTAACGGTAGAAGTGTCGTAAAGAGAAGTATTAACGATAGAAGAGACGTTAAGAGAAGTATCAACGATAGAAGAGGCGTTAAGAGATTGTTAACGACAGAAGAGGCGTTAAGAGAAGTATTAACGATAGAAGAGGCGTTAAGAGAAGTATTAACGATAGAAGAGGCGTTAAGAGAAGTATTGACGGTAGAAGAGGCGTTAAGAGAAGTATTAACGGTAGAAGAGGCGTTAAGAGAAGTATTAATGATAGAAGAGGCGCTAAGAGAAGTATTAACGATAGAGGAGGCGTAAAGAGAAGTATTAACGATAGAAGAGGCGTTAAGAGAAGTATTAACGATAGAGGAGGCGTAAAGAGAAGTATTAACGATAGAAGAATCGTTAAGAGAAGTATTAACGACAGAAGAGACGTTAAGAGAAGTATCAAGATAGAAGAGGCGTTAAGAGAAGTATTAATGATAGAAGAGGCGTTAAGAGAAGTATTAACGATAGAAGAGGCGTTAAGAGAAGTATTAACGGTAGAAGAGGCGTTAAGAGAAGTATTGACGGTAGAAGAGGCGTTAAGAGAAGTATTAACGGTAAAAGAGGCGTAAAGAGAAGTATTAACGATAGAAGAGGTGTTAAGAGATTGTTAACGACAGAAGAGGTGTTAAGAGAAGTATTAACGATAGAAGAGACGTTAAGAGATTGTTAACGACAGAAGAGGTGTTAAGAGAAGTATTAACGATAGAAGAGGCGTTAAGAGATTGTTAACGACAGAAGAGGTGTTAAGAGAAGTATTAACGATAGAAGAGGCGTTAAGAGAAGTATTAACGATAGAAGAGGCGTTAAGAGAAGTATTAACGATAGAAGAGGCGTTAAGAGAAGTATTAACGGTAGAAGAGGCGTTAAGAGAAGTATTGACGGTAGAAGAGGCGTTAAGAGAAGTATTAATGATAGAAGAGGCGCTAAGAGAAGTATTAACGATAGAAGAGGCGTTAAGAGAAGTATTAACGGTAGAAGTGTCGTAAAGAGAAGTATTAACGATAGAAGAGACGTTAAGAGAAGTATCAACGATAGGCGTTAAGAGATTGTTAACGACAGAAGAGGTGTTAAGAGAAGTATTAACGATAGAAGAGGCGTTAAGAGATTGTTAACGACAGAAGAGGTGTTAAGAGAAGTATTAACGATAGAAGAGGCGTTAAGAGAAGTATTAACGATAGAAGAGGCGTTAAGAGAAGTATTAACGATAGAAGAGGCGCTAAGAGAAGTATTAACGATAAAAGAGGCGTTAAGAGAAGTATCAACGATAGAAGAGGCGTTAAAAGAAGTATCAACGATAAAAGAGGCGTTAAGAGAAGTATTAACGATAGAAGAGGCGTTAAGAGAAGTATTAACGATAGAAGAGGTGTTAAGAGATTGTTAACGACAGAAGAGGTGTTAAGAGAAGTATTAACGATAGAAGAGGCGTTAAGAGAAGTATCAACGATAGAAGAGGCGTTAAGAGAAGTATCAAGATAGAAGAGGCGCTAAGAGAAGTATTAACGATAGAAGAGGCGTTAAGAGAAGTATCAACGATAGAAGAGGCGTTTAGAGAAGTATCAAGATAGAAGAGGCGTTAAGAGAAGTATTGACGATAGAAGGGAGCTTAGTGTTATCAGAAAATAACTGTATCGTTGCCTTCATCTTTTCAACAATATCGTTAACATAGCACAAGAAAAGAAGAGGACTGAGTATAGATCATTGTGGAATGTAGTTGACGAGATGAACCTGTTGTATAAGTAGAATGATTTGTACATCATATGATTATTATTTATCCTGAGCTGACGTTGCCATTGTCGTTATAAGTCTACCATATTATATCGTTACTGTATCCTTGTACTATTACTTCAATATTACATTTTATACGAATAACGAAGTTGATTCGGTTGATAGCGTCAACAATTTCATCGTTTTCTCGTTACTATGGTAATTATTGTCTTCGGCACTATTTTACTAAATTTTGAATAAGTCATCTACGGAAAACACAGGTATCGAATTCGTAAGTTTTTTAAATTTGTGGTCCACTTTCCCCGACTGTTAGGTCCCGAAAACATTTATCAAAGCTTTCCTTTGATTTGGAATACTGGCTTTTCGGATGAAACATGCAAAAATAAAGCACATCGGCCCCCTCATTCTTATCCATGAAAAACATTCCCAAAAAACACACCATCCAAACATCAGCAAGTCTTTAAAGAATTTAGATACTAGAAGATAGCCAAATGAAGGAATTCATTTTTCTTTTTCAAAATCTTCCATTTTTTGTATGCGGTGCCGCTTTAAAGTTTGTTAAATCAAATAAAAACATTTTTCACATTTTATTTCTTGAAATCCAAATACCACACTATTACCTTTTAATGAAAGAAGAACGTTTATCGGAAAAAAAATTACCGTGAAAACAAAGAATCTCTGTTACTCATGGAAAGTTTAAGCATAATATGTAGGAATCATTTACTATAACATAATAATAAATATTCTGACGCATATATCGGAAAAAGTAGTGAAAGCAACATATCAATCATGTAGCTTGATTTATTTTATAAAATCTAAACTTTCAAAAAATGATCACCAGATAAAGTGTGGACCAATGTTAAAGATATTCGTCAAGTGTTGAGCTGAATGAAAAATAACGACAAATAAAGACAATTTTACGGCGAAATGTTGAAATTTATATCTAGATGGTGAGAGGGGATGTTTTAGTGTAATTTTCTAAAATTAATTGTCGATAGTGTTACTACAGATACAGATATCTGTGAGGTGAGCTGTATCATTATCTATGATATTAGAAACCTACAGTGTTACTATATATAGATATCTGAGAGGTGAGTAAATTTTTTATTTTTGATATTGAAAAACGAACAGTCTACGGTGTTACTAGGTATAAATATTTCATGTTATTAATGATATCGTGAAGTTATTGATCTCGGTTGTAAGTAGGTAAATAGCAATATCATTTCATATAGAAATTAATAGGTAATAGTAATGTCATATATTTATATTTGAGAGGCGAAAAACAGTTAATTTATTTGTACGAACAAATATTCTACAGAGCATAGAATAGATACTAATACTGAGAGTATGTTATTGAAAATATCACAGCAGTTGTTACTTGTATTAATATCAATAACATATACATGTTTATCACTAGTCATGCAGCATTTCTTAAAGTTCGAATTAGGTTCTTTAAAAAAAAAAAAACAACGAAAAACAAAACTAAAAAAAAAAAAAAAAAACAAACAAAAAACAAAAAAAAAGAAAAAAACGAAAACAAAAAAAAAACAAAAAAAAAAACAAAAAACAAACATTCACAAAAAAAAACTAAAACCTATATCAAGAAATATATGAGAGATATGACATAACTGGGTACTTACACTTGGAAGATTCCGTTTGCCCACCAAAATAATGACAAATAGACGTACAACCATATCAGATTCTGATTACGGACTGGAATGATAGCCACTAACCACTGTCGTTCTCCGAGATGTATAATCACCGACTGCAACTTCTCTCTGAGTGGAGTGGTACATAGCGAGAATGGGGTGAGTATATCATTATCTCTTACAATGAAACTGATAACAAAAATGATGACCTTTATATCTAAATGAGTTCATCGATAAACACAACGATGAATAATTAAGTTTAATTGGAGGTGAGGCCTAAATTAATTTTTAATGTTAATTCACATTCTTATAAAAAATTCAGACATCATAGGATTTTGATATCCATAATGAATATATATGTACTTTTAGACTCCTTAGTAACATGTAATGGTCATCGCTCATACAAAATCGGCATTAGCATTTTTTGTATTGATTGGGGATCGAAATTGCAATTAATTCTTCTCCATTTTTCATTCTGACTTTATTCATAAGGTCCCAAAGTCTAATACATACATTTCCACTTCACCTGACCAAGATTGATATATTAGAAGCAAAATATTTTTTTAAAAATCCACCTATCGTGTTGGACATTTTCTGGAGATATACGGATTAAGGTAGAGGTCAAATTGTACTTGTCATACAGGATCCTGCTGCACGGAATATCTGTTGATTAAGGACAATAACAACGAGAGTGTCGTCTATTTAACACATCTATATCGAAATAGGTAAACACCTAGGAACAGAAATAAATATGCCTTATTGAACTCAATAAGGCATATTTATTTCTGTTCCTAAAATAAATACATTTTTCAGGGACTCCATTCATTGGGCCTGACCCGGAAGTATTTACAGCGGTATAAAACCGTCCATTCCTAGTGGAAGGTACTGATCATGCGCAGCCATGCCGTCAGTCAATTTCAATAAAGTATTGAGGACCATAGCTACTTGGAAAACGTCTTGTGTTGAATTCATCAAAGTTCACATAATTATTGAGGATACAGGGACACATGCAAAATTTAAATGTATGCACTTAATACATGTAGCAAACTGTCACAGGTCACAAATGTTATTGCAAGGCAAGACAAGTTTTCTTAACGTCACTTTCCACTAAATATACGTTTTGTTGTTGTCACGATCGATGTCACGGTTTGTCGTTTTCTTTACTGGATAGTCATGTCCCCTTTTTACGTGTCAATTTCTTGTTTTCTGTCGTGCAACGAACACAAGATTTAGCTTCTTTTTAATTTTTCTAACTTTGTGTCACACCTCGACTTCCCAGTGTTGTAATCCCTGTGACTTAAGTTTGAGTTAATTTGTTTTTTGTTTTTGCTCTGTCGTAGTTGCTTTCCTTTAATACTTCCCTGACAAATAATTGGTTTGCTTATCTCATTTGTCGGCATAATTTTTTGTCTCCTACAGTGTCTCTCACTCTCTGATTTACTGACGATGGCTTGGTTATAACAAGTACTAATGGATTAACAGAGCACATACCAGGCTCTTTTCTTCTGAAACCAGAGGTACTGTTGCTGTCAATGAAGACACTTTTCAAGTCCTAGTAACTTGCAGTAAATACAATCGACAGATATTTTCAGTAAGTAATGTCATGTTCTCAAAACAGAATCGGGGAAAACATCAACAAAATCGCCAGGTATGGTGGCAAGGATAAACATCAGCCAACTTCATAAAGTACAAGATACTTTTCAATGCCATCAGGATGGTGAGCAGTTTCCAATATTCTTAAACTAATCCACCACTACCCCCTACCCCCATACCCTCTACCCCCTCCCCGCTTCTGTGTACATTCTATGTTCTTATGGTTAACAAAGAAAGTTATGTGTAATTTGTCACCAGGGCTACCCTATATGTATTCTATGCAGGATATCGTTAGCTTAATATATCGACCTGTCACCTGGTAACAGAAGGCAGATATATATTTGATTCGGCTTCAGTAATGAAGACACACCTCTGTTTATAAACAAAAAAAAAAAAAAAAACGTTAGTAAACTCACGGATCATGTAGTTTTCCGCCGGGAATTATTCATAAGAAAAATCGAATTATAGTTCAGGTTGTCTTGAAACTTAATTTTAAAAAAATTCAAAAAATGAATTGGACGTTGTTAATGTTTATATCAGATGTTTGAAAAGAAGTAAATAATTATTATTATATCAAGGCAGTCTTTATTGCAATTGCAGCCAGAAAGTCATCGAATGCTGTTTTTTTTTTAATTTTTAGTAATGAATAATAATGAATGTTAAGTTTTATGATGCTAAAAACAAGCTTAACAATCAATCAATTAGTTATTAATTAATTAATTAAAACACAGTATACATCTCTCATCCAAGGAATCAATAGTCTATAAATAGTTTATCTCTATCTATGTAACCATGAAGCCAACGATATAGTAAAACTCAAGATATTTTGTCAATTTAGCGTCATCTGGATGATTGTACAAGAGTGAATAGCACCCTTTAGTAGAAATTTAGAATTAGATAGAGACAAATAATGAATTTCACTGCAGTAAACACATGTCCGTCCTTCTAGGACTCGTCAATGACACTAAAATCTGAGTTGTAGATGATAACTTGGCAGCGACAGAGGTTCTGATAACAAGGGAAATAACTCGTACGTACTGGTGTGTCCTTAAACTGTATATGTAATACAATATATATATATGGCGTTCCAACACAGACACACCTGATAAAAACCCATACGACACTTTCTACCTCCAGTGGATTTCATCTCTTATATCACAATTATCATGGTATTCGCTGATGTATGTTTTTAATTTCCATTGTTAAGTATTACATTACATTTGATTCTTTATGAACAGCTGTTGTCGATCATCATCTCTATCTCGTTTCACAGCAGAAATTTACATACTTAGTGGCAATATCCTTTCACTGAACTCGGTCCTTTATTCATGTTGTCGTTTTTGTGTCTCCTGTATCATCAACTTCCTTCAATGTTTTTTTTTAATAAGAATGATCTTTTCTGTACAGCTAATCCTTATATACCCGACACAACACTAGAAGATTTTAAATTCTAACAGTGACGTTGTCATTTGTCTAATTATTTATGTAGGTGTTTACTTCTTGTTTCAGAGGCGTTTTTTATTGATGTCGTAGGCACGTTTTAATCACCGTTGTTATGATCATGAGTTTGTTGTCTTGATTGATATATATATTATTATCAATATTAAAGGTTTTTTTAATCATTGTCGTCATTTTTACATTACATATGTGTAAGTCACTACCATGCAGCTTTAAACACGTGCGTGTGATTCCGTTGTTTGTCGTTTTATCAGTAGTATGAATTATTAGATTTCCTACAACAATTTTTAGTTGGTGATTATAAAGTTTAAAATATAAAACAGATATTTAGACGACATATTTTGTCACAGATTCTAATATATCACCTCCATAACGGAGACAACATGACGTTACCACCATGACATTGTAATACATCCGACTAAACTCGTGAGAAGAACGTGCATAACAATGTTTGCGTGTTTAATTCTAGGACAAATACTAATAAAATGGAAAAATGCAAGAGCGAGCACTTCATTATGTAGAAAATCATTGTTTCCCCGACTGTAATATGTTAAAAGGACAGGAACTTGATATATGTTACACGTATACAACGCATGACCTCTGAGATTTGTTAAATTTAATTTGGACTTCACCATCTATTTTACAAAATCTTGTTGAAACGAAAGATTTTTATAATCTTTGACAAGATACTTTCGTAAAGATTCCAAAGATGAACACAGGAGGAAGAGATAATTATGGATATCCAGATGTAGAGTAGCCTGCCAATTAATCTTGGGTTGGAGAGAAATTATGGGTCCTTTCGTAGGCTGCTCCGCACCTGGGATACCCAGGTCCTCTCATGTTCTATCTGCACCATAAAGTGTTATCCCAACGTTAAAAATAATGTTGTCAATATGAGTTATATACATACATGCTGTTTAAAACCAACAGACTTTGTCTATTTCCGACTTCACTGTCTCCTTTCAATACACACCACTACATTGGTGTACATCCTGTCGTTTTTATCGTATCAACATATACGTACGTTGTACATTAAACACTCTATTTAAGTGAATATGTATAAATTTTACATTGACATTGTTGAAAATATGTTTGTCTCGAGAATAGCACTAAGATGTTAATGTTATTACATTACCTCTATATAATTTCTATGCGACTTTAGATTAAGCTTCCTGATACTTGGATATTGACTCTTGACTCTTCGCCTTTGACTCTTAGCTCTTTAGTTCTTGACTCATGATGCTCTGCTCTTGACTCAAGACTCTTGATTCTTGACTCATGTTTCATTACTCTTGACGCTTGGCCCTTGATTATTGACTCTCGGCGTACGATTCTTATCTTTTGACTCCTGATACTTGACTCTTGACTCTTGGGTATTGGATCTTGACTCTTGGCTCTTTACTTTTGACTCTTGAATCTGGACTCTTGCGTCTTGGCCTTTGTGCACGTATACTGTTGAAGTTAAAAATAATGGCTAGCTTGTAAACATTATTCAGTGCCAACTTATACTAATTTGCAATACAATTGATTGATAATGCATTTATTCGTCTACGTTTTTGTGTTAGAATAGATAGAATAGTTTATTTTAAATGCAAAAAAAATCTTTGAAAGGCAAAAGTAACATCCGAAAAACAAAAGAATAAAATGGATTAGTTTCAATGCACCTCAATTAAATATGTAAAAACAATAAGAGAAAAAAAAAAAAGATATTTCAACATTTCGCAATTTCAACTCAAAAAGTATAAGAATTATCAAGTCGATCTACATCAATCTGAAATATCATATTCTCAAAACAATAACAAAATTCAGTTGAAGGAAACTATTCACCTGAAAGGAGATCAACACTTTGATTCGCACATGGAAGTAGCTTGTTCTTCAAAGTGCTCATGGTGACATCCTTGATATTTTCTGTCCACGTCAATCTGAATCACTCGAAAATATGTTAACATCATAGATTGACAAGCCAGAAATTTTCCATTTTTATTCATAAAAAGATCACAGGAAATCATCAGGATCCTTATATAGCTTCGTTTCTCTCACTACTGATTCCGTGGTAAATAAAGATCGAGGTTAGCAGCCGAGGTAAGAAAAGTCCTCTGTGTCTCCTTTTCCTGTATGAAGGATATATCTGGTCGATATACAAGGTAGACACACACCCTTGTTGTTATAGACAGCATCACTATTAAAGGACTTTATGATGTCTTTGTTACCTATTCTGATCAGCCTTTTGAGAACAAAAGCTTCAAAAGTAAACGTCAGTCACGAGAAAGGCATAGTTGGTTTCCATGGATACCTAGCATTTTAGGAAATTTTACCACTAAGCTCAATTAAGAAATTCTATAATTCTGACAAACATATATATGTACAGTCGTTCGCGTTCAATGAAAAAAGTCTCCAAGCCAACCTTATGAAGGTGAACGTTAGTGTCCAATTAGTGGAGAAGAAGATGAAAGGAAGAACACGAGTAATGCAGGGCATAACATAAAACACACGAGAGTACCATCAGTATTTCTTATAGAAATCTTTGTGTCAATATTCAAGGGAATATTCTACACGGAACAATGTGAGCATCCAAAATTATCTTGTGATAACGGTCACCTAGGGAATTCCAATACCCATGTTTAACAAGGGTACATCAAAACAAACGTTAGTGGACACTAAATACCACAATTTATATACAGATATCAAGTCCAGCGTAAAGGGACAACAAATGCTAAACTCAGGACAAACACACAAAATGGAGCAGGCACCAAACACCACGATATACTAAATGAGGAATGACAGCCATAAAGACATCCATGGTGATATCGGGAATAGCGTTACAACCTCATTTTAAAAATCTTTCATCGGAACATTGACATCACGGCATAATTACACGAACTGATCATCGTTACTATATCACATACAGAAACAGAAAATGGAATGAACTGAACTATTACACGAGAAAGATAGGAAACGAAGAGTCTATTTTCGGTATACTACTGGTATGTTTGAAGCTGTTGAATGAAGCAGAAAAAAGTGTTCTCTGAACTTCATGATTAACAAGAAATTAATCATTATCAAGCTGAATGATTCATTGAAATGAATAAAAGGCACTCTTGTGAAATGTGATCATTTCAAAATATCTGCTTGAAATGGTGTACAGTTAGCTCCCATTGAAAACGAATAGAACGAAGCTATATTTTCTCATCAAATAGAATTTAAAAAGATATTCAGCTAAAATAATGTCACAAATTTCACCTGTAAACTCATCATTTTGTAGTGAAAAATTGTGGTCTTAAAATCGGTCAGCGCCTTGTGCAATCTAATTTAGTATAATATGACCTCTGTATTGAAAATATCTTTTTCCCTTGAATATTAATAGCCCTTAAATGATTCACTAAATGTTTAATTTCTTTCATGATCTACATACAATGTACTCGCTATTGAATTTTCTTGTCATGGAACAATGTAAGGCCACCGTAATAATGAATGCAAACCCGTTTGACATGGCAACTGTACCGTGTTAGGGATAGACCGGAACATTGATCTATTTATAGGGACACGTGTCATAGTTAATATACTCATATGTCACTAGTAGGTGATGATAATACATGTAACAGAGATTTATCAATAAACTCAGGCTCCCTATTTACCAGGTAATAGTGAGTTGACATAGTAACCATGGGATGATAAACAGGTGAGACAATTGTCACGCCTCAGTACTGCTACACAGAATTGAAATAACATTTTGTCTCATTATTATTTCAAAACAGTTAAGATTCCTTTCTTCTACAACACGAACGACACTGAGGGAGAATGGTTGACGATTACTGAAGCTAGTAAACTCTGTCATCAAGTGAAAACAATAAAATAGTGTATATACCCATTGGTATTTTGTGCCAACTGCAATCGCTGGGGGAAACAAACAGGCCATCATGTTTCTGAAACGCCAAAAATAACTCCTCTCAGAAATGATTTATTGGATCACAGAATGATAACAATTGTCGAGGATGTCTGGAATAAACTGCAGAAACCAGTACACAGGTGACGTACCAAAAGTATTCTAAAGGACAACTGAAAATCATTGCATTAAGGTAAGCCATTTAATGTTTATTTAATTAATATTTTACAGATAAGAATTTGAATATAGTTTAGTTGGTTATCCTTGATCTTGTATTTTGCAACGCGTTTATATCGAATTCGAGATAATTAATATTAATAACTATACTGTATTTACGGATTACAACACGAATGATAAGGGTACACATGTAAGGTGATGACACTTTCAGAATCTATAGACACTGTTGTACTCTACTGTGACAGTAAATATAGTGAACAAAATATCGACTTTATAATATATCAATCTGCTCATCATATTTTCATGTTGACTGGTTACTAAATGTTCCCTGATTCCTGAGACATGTTCATGCTTACCGTATCTCGTAGTTCCGTGTTATAAACAAAAAACGAGACATTCTAAGACATGAAAAATGTACTGAAACAAATTTACATGAATATATATATATAAGCAAATAACGTTATATATACAAATGGAATAGTTGCCATCCACAGACCATGCTAATTATATAAGGATGACGATGTCCGGAGCGTTTATAGTAAAATAGTGTAATATTTTGACAATAAATGATTTAAAGAAATTGTGAGTTCTGTTCAATAATGATTAAAATGATACTTTATTTCTTTATATATCGGTAAAGAATGTCCAACAAACAAACCCCGTATCCCGAAATAATTGCAAGATGATTAAGACTTTGTGATGGAGTGAAACAAACATAAAACAGGAAGTTGCTATCTTTATTTATGGTTTGTGGCACGACATTCACAATAAAAAAAAACACGGATTAACAAATATCAAAACATAACTTTCTCAATTGTATAACATATTAGTTTATAATTGTCTTGCATTTTTTTCTGTTTTAATTGCTTGCTTAATTGCATATCAACCTGTATAATTAATAGGCTCATACATTTTAAACGACCTTTAAATCCCTTCTATATGCATTTTATGATAATTTCAATTAAAAAATAATTTTGATTGCACTTAATTGATATTGTTTGTGAAAATATATATCTTCGATCTACTCATTACAGCCATGAAGATTACTAGCTTTGGCTAGAAATGGTTTTTACTCTCAATAAATACACCTTATTATAAAGCATGTTTGCTCATCTACAATTTCCTAACGGATTCTGATGGTGTTTTACGGATCCGACACAGAGTAACACCAACACAAGATTCTCTAGAGACTTTAAGGTAATTATTAACATTAACAGTAAGATACGATCTTAATTATTGCTGTTTATGGAGAAACGAAATCTGTACAATAACAGTATTATAGAAGAATCGATCTTTATTTACAGCGGTAGATAAGCCGTATTATGTATTGTGTTGTCTGTGATCCCCGACGTTTCGTCCACATATTAAGCCGATCTTACCCTGCCACACAGTGATTAAACGTTAATTATTGTCAAGCAGCCAATAATCGCTCCTTATCATCATATTTTCTGCCATTTCACGCAGAACTGGTTTATAAATGATATAAATGTCATTTGCACGTGCAGGTGTTCTCAATCAATAGTTGTATGACACGTGACAGGAACAATGTTTATGTCGCTACAATGAAGAAGAGGTCATTTAATTTGCTATACCGTGAAATAATCAATAGAGACGAGTATGAACGAGACATGAACTCAGAATTGTACTTACAAATCGAAATATTCAAAGTTGATATATGTTTAGCCGTTGTGTCATCGAGTTTGAATCAGAACAAGTGTTTCCCTCTTTGAACTGTTAACCTTTCCCTAGATTATATACACATTCATATTTGTTAATAACCACGTGTTGTAATTTATAAACTAAATAAATCACTTAAAATTATAAACTATTAAAAAAAAACTATAAATATATCAACCTTTATATATTTGGTTTCTATGAATATGCAATGGTAGTAGGGGTGTCAATACGTAAAAATCGAATTATCGAAGAACTTGGTTTACTTCGGGTTTCTTATGTTTAAACAATGTCGACATCCGTAAGCCTGATGGAAAATCAAATATATTGATCAATCTGTATAATTAAGGTTCAGAAATCGAATCTGACCGCTTTGTAACAAAGACAATACTTTCCGTTTTCAAACTTACGGTTTATAAATCCGAGGACACTGTATTTAGATTTTTCTGAAAGGCCTTACAAATTGAACACAAAGGTCGTATTCAATATGACTTGTTTCCATATAAAATATCAACAAACCTGTTATGTTTAATACATGAATCGTTGTCTAAACCGGAAATCGTAATATGAGCCAGGCAGTAATTCGAAAGTTTATATGCCACAGTCACATTCTCGTTTGAAAGCACCAAGAAAATAAAACACCAATAAATTTCAGCTAACTGGTTAGTGCTTCAAGAAATAGAGAAAATTTAGCGCTCTGCAGAGAGTGATTCGCTGCGCAAGCATCGTTACGTTCATGTTTCGTGTGCTTGTGTATATGCTGTGACGTCATGTTATTAAATGGCGTTATAAGCAGGGAGACGTAAAGACATTTTAGTTCATGTCAATTTCATTCTGTTATATCATTTTTATGTTTGATAAAAGTTGAAAGTAAGTAAAATAAATTCAAAAAAGTGGAAATGTTGTCATAGTATTTTGTATGCTTTCATATCTGAATGCTCCATGCCTTCCACTTCCGAGAGAATTTTTGTTGATGGATCAAGTCCCAAGATTTTCTTTTTCTTGGATTTTGCACAATACAGCACGTTTAGAGGTAATTTTAATCATGGTTAGATATTTACTTAATTTACACAGAGATTTCTAGATAAGTACTTTGATAATAAGACCAGGAAGTGAAAGCCCATTATGGAAGGTGTGCTTGCCAAACTCATCTATTACGATCATATATGCTGTAACAAGAGAGTTCAATGCTTATGTTTACCTCCCCAACACATGTTGCTGTCTTATACCGCTTATAACCTATCTATTCACTATCGACAACCATTTTGACGGCGACACGTCGCTGTTTCCATGCCAACAATGACGCTACAATGGTCGCTGTCATCATCACACTTCCCGCTGATTGTTTGATATTGTGACAATACCATGGAAACGTATTTCCTATACACGACAATGGTTGTTTTCGATGCATTAGGTGTTCTACCAAAAGTAGTATCGTTTATGGGATACTAAGCTGAAATGCTGTTTTGGTTTAATTTTTTCGGACGGTGATACTTTCGTCTCATGAAACCAACATTGCTGAGAACCAACCTTTATTGGAAACCGTTATGTTTTTTATGTCACGCTTTTCAAACAATTACAATCGTAAAAACATTTCGTGTATTTCACAGCTGTTGTAATAAGCCGATAGGTTATGGTTGTCATGTCAACCTCTCAGTTTCTCAAACTGCAGAACAACAATACAACAATATTTTTCTATCTCAACACTGCAGTATTTTTGTTGGTTTATGAAATACACTGGATATAACGTCACAGTGTTTTCACTGTCGCCATGCTCCAGTACCATAGAAAGAAGACATAATAGACATGTAATATGATAAAGAAATAAATAGATTACCCATGATTAAGATCTTTGTTACATAGATGTTCTGTTATCAGTGTAATAACATCCATTATATAATTTTGTTGTTATGACAACACGTATACTATTACCTAGCAGAGTTCCTACAGCTTCTAAATGTTACGTTAAACATAGAGATATAGAGTGAGTAATCACCAAACGGATTTTGTAACGGGCCAATAAAATACTCTTTTCTTTTTGTGTAGTATATATGTTATGTGATGGCATTCCTTTCCCAGCTCATATTGGCTTTATGAACCACATGACGAGGAGTGAAGTGTTCTATTTTAGTCTAACTTTGGTATAGTAACTCTTAAAGCTCCCAATGTACGTGTACATATCAAATTGCTCGTCAAAATACATACAAGCTTTACAACCATGGAAGTATACCATCGGTAAGGTAGCGTGACATTCAAATCCATGATCCATAATATATCATGCTATGCCTTATTCATGTAACAAGGTTATTTCAATTTTATTACCGACCCAATTTAATATATTTAACTCATTTAGACATTTCAAAGTTATATCCTTGAATTGATACCTGACGGGGTAATTAGCCTACTGGTACCTATGTGAAGACTAAACTACCTATATACCTGTAATTTATAAGTGTGTGAAGACTTATCTACATAGATATAAATGTACCTTGCCTCTGTATAGAGACGTATCTACCTATATATATCTGTACCTTTATGTGGTGACTTATCTACCTATATATACCTGTACCTTACCTTTATGTGGTGACTTATCTACCTGTATATACCTGTACCTTACCTTTACGTGGTGACTTATCTCCCTATATATACCTGTACCTTTATGTGGTGATTTATCTACCTATATATACCTGTATCTTACCTTTACGTGGTGATTTATCTACCTATATATACCTTACCTTTGCGTGGTGACTTATCTACCTATATATACCTGTACCTTACCTTTATGTAGTGACTTATCTATCTATATATACCTGTACCTTACCTTTATGTGGTGACTTATCTACCTATATATATATGTACCTTTATCTTGACCTTATATATACCTTACCTTTATGTGGTGACTTTATATATACTACCTATATATACCTTATATACCTTTGCTTTATGTGGTGATTTATCTACCTATATATACCTGTACCTTACCTATGTGGTACTTATCTACCTATATATATACCTGTACCTTACCTTTATGTGGTGACTTATCTACCTATATATACCTTACCTTTATGTGGTGACTTATCTACCTATATATACCTGTACCTTACCTTTATGTGGTGACTTATCTACCTATATATACCTGTACCTTACCTTTATGTGGTGACTTATCTACCTATATATACCTTACCTTTGCGTGGTGATTTATCTACCTATATATACCTGTACCTTTATGTGGTGACTTATCTACCTATATATACCTGTACCTTTATGTGGTGACTTATCTACCTATATATACCTGTACCTTTATGTGGTGTCTTATCTACCTATATATACCTGTACCTTTATGTGGTGACTTATCTACCTATATATACCTGTACCTTACCTTTATGTGGTGACTTATCTACCTATATATACCTGTACCTTTATGTCGTGACTTATCTACCTGTATATACCTGTACATTTATGTGGTGACTTATCTACCTATATATACCTGTACCTTTATGTGGTGACTTATCTACCTATATATACCTGTACCTTTATGTGGTGACTTATCTACCTATATATACCTGTACCTTTATGTGGTGACTTATCTACCTATATATACCTGTACCTTTATGTGGTGTCCTATCTATCATATACCTGTACCTTTATGTGGTGTCTTATCTATCATATATACCTGTACCTTTATGTGGTGTCTTATCTACCTATATATACCTGTACCTTTATGTGGTGTCTTATCTTCCTATATATACCTGTACCTTTATGTGGTGACTTATCTACCTATATATACCTGTACCTTTATGTGGTGTCTTATCTATCATATACCTGTACCTTTATGTGGTGTCTTATCTATCATATATACCTGTACCTTTATGTGGTGTCTTATCTACCTATATATACCTGTACCTTTATGTGGTGACTTATCTACCTATATATACCTGTACCTTTATGTGGTGACTTATCTACCTATATATACCTGTACCTTAATGTGGTGACTTATCTACACATGTATGTGGTGACTTATCTACCTATATATACCTGTACCTTTATGTGGTGACTTATCTACCTATATATACCTGTACCTTTATGTGGTGACTTATCTACCTATATATACCTTACCTTTATGTGGTGACGTATCTACCTATATATACCTGTACCTTAATGCGGTGACTTATCTACACATATATACCTGTACCTTTATGTGGTGACTTATCTACCTATATATACACCTGTACCTTAATGTGGTGACTTATCTACACATATATACCTTACCTTTATGTGGTGACTTATCTACCTATATATACCTGTACCTTTATGTGGTGACTTATCTACCTATATATACCTGTACCTTTATGTGGTGACTTATCTACCTATATATACCTGTACCTTACCTTTATGTGGTGACTTATCTACCTATATATACCTGTACCTTACCTTTATGTGGTGACTTATCTACCTCTATATACCTGTACCTTACCTTTATGTGGTGACTTATCTACCTATATATACCTGTACCTTTATGTGGTGACTTATCTACCTATATCTACCTGTACCTTTATGTGGTGACTTATCTCCCTAAATATACCTGTACATTTATGTGGTGACTTATCTACCTGTATATACCTGTACCTTTATGTGGTGACTTATCTACCTATATATACCTGTACCTTTATGTGGTGACTTAGCTACCTATATATACCTGTACCTTACCTTTATGCGATGACTTACTACCTACTTGACCTAGGGTATCTAAAAGTCTATGTTGGATAGGTTAATGATACATAATTATATAGTTTACATCTATTTGTAAGTAATTCACTATAAACGTACTTGTTATGACGATATTACCCTCGAGTGATATGATTCTAAAATGGTTTATGATAGAAACGAAGTGACAAGTCTCACGCTATTAGTGTGTAATGTATAATAATTATGAACCTGGGGGTGGATTGCTGATTGTTAAAGAGAGAGAGAGAGAGAGAGAGAGAGAGAGAGAGAGAGAGAGAGAGAGAGAGAGTGAGAGAGAGAGAGAGAGAGAGAGAGAGAGAGAGAGAGAGAGAGAGAGAGAGAGAGAGAGAGAGAGAGAGAGAGAGAGAGAGAGAGAGAGAGAGAGAGAGAGAGAGAGAGAGAGAGAGAGAGAGAGAGAGAGAGAGAGAGAGAGAGAGAGAGAGAGAGAGAGAGAGAGAGAGAGAGAGAGAGAGAGAGAGAGAGAGAGAGAGAGAGAGAGAGAGAGAGAGAGAGAGAGAGAGAGAGAGAGAGAGAGAGAGAGAGAGAGAGAGAGAGAGAGAGAGAGAGAGAGAGAGAGAGAGAGAGAGAGAGAGAGAGAGAGAGAGAGAGAGAGAGAGAGAGAGAGAGAGAGAGAGAGAGAGAGAGAGAGAGAGAGAGAGAGAGAGAGAGAGAGAGAGAGAGAGAGAGAGAGAGAGAGAGAGAGAGAGAGAGAGAGAGAGAGAGAGAGAGAGAGAGAGAGAGAGAGAGAGAGAGAGAGAGAGAGAGATATACCCTGCAATAACTCATTTGTATTTGGGAACGTGACATTACTTGCTTTACGTGGTGGGTGTCGTCGATGAAGTATCAGAACACCTGTTCTCGCACGAGAAATATCCCATGTAATATCCCATCTTACGCATCAGTGTATTCATCCGCGTGTAGGCGCAGTTGGCACCTACATCCGTACATTTAAACATAAACGATTTTCTCTTTAATTAATCATATTTAAAATGACATAGAAAATCTTAATTGTCAAATGTGTTGTATTTTGTGTAAGTGCAGCCTACATTGTTTACGTGGCACTATCCAAACGTTGTTTAAAAGTGAAGAGACTGTATGGGTAGTTTGAGGCTCCCACGGGATACGCCAAACTCAGATGAAATTTTGAATAGTTTTCAGAGTAGTGGGTGCGGGAAAAAATCTGTTGCCAGTAACTGGGCAAGATCGGATCCTGTAATATTTTAACCTCGACTAACGCCTTAGTTGGGATTATGTTACAAGAGCTTAGCCCTCGACTTAGATACCCTGATCTCGCTCAGTTATAACAGATAGCAGATGTTTTAATCTTATTTTCCATGTACTTTTTTCAGGAGTCTCCGTGCAAAATTTTATTTTGTTCACATTGTTCATAGTTTCATCGAATTTCAGTTTTAAGCAAGATTATTCATGTTTTTACCCAAAGAAAAGTGTTTTGATGGATTTACGTTCGTTCAAAATAGAGCCATATGGTTTAATGAGCAGCAATATTTTACACACGTAGTATATCTACGCTAACATCCCATTCCCTGGTCATTTACTACAGGTACTCCAAACCCGTTGCTTCCTAACTTTGTCATTTACAAACAAATGCTGTAGAAACCGTATAGACCCAGTGCGTTCTTGTTCTACCTCTTCATTAAACTGTAGTAACTGACGATATCAGCGTTATCCAAAACGTTAAACTACGGAGAGCTTTTCATGAAGGTCATAACATATCGTGAAACCATGTCCATTATAATGGAATGCAATTTTTAAGAATCTTATGAAGTCCGTAGAAAATTATGCCACGAAACAAACGTGGATTTCCTCTCAGAGTAGGTTCAATCATTCGGTCTATCATTCTTTGAAATCCAGAGGGAAAAATAATGAACAGTATTAATTGAATTCCAGAATGTATTTATTTTCGTCTGCATGTCAGGTGGTTCCGTTTTTCGTAAACCTTGTTCTCGTTTGTGAACGTGACATTACTTATTTGTATTGATCAATATTAATATGGCGGATGTCGTGAAGGAAGCAGAAAATCTCCTTTCCTTTTTCAGGAGTCTCAGTGTTAATATTTTGATATCATTACTGTCCGAGGTTAATCGACTAAGTGTTTCATTAAGATTCTGCTAACATGTCAGTATTTTCGTTATTTTTTAATTTGGTACAGATTGAGGAACGGAAGAGAAAACGTTCTGTTTACTAGATTTATTTTTAGCTCTGTATGTCTCATTATCGCATATCAATAGTCAAAATACTATTGATTGAAAAACGGGAAGGGACTTGAGAAGGAAATGACGATTTTTCTAATAGTAAGAATAAACAGCTGTTGTCATTATATAAAATAATTTGAACTCGAATGACAGAGAGCACTGTATTACATACCGTGCACACATCATTACTTAGTATAATGTATATTTAGGTGTAGGATGTAGTATTTGTTAGTGACATCGATCTGTTGTCAGCATTCTACAAGGACGTGATACATCTGTAAGTAATGGTCTGTAGGTTTCTGTTGGTGAAACATGGTGAACTGTTTCTTTGTTTATTTCATACAATGCATTATATATATTTACGATGACGATAAGGCGACAGGTTGTTAACAAAACAGACAATACATTTATCATAAACTTTCGTATATCACAAAACAGACAATACATGTATCATAAACTTTCGTATATCACAAAACAGACAATACATTAATTATAAACTTTCATTCATCACGGAAGAGACAATACATATATCATAAACTTTCATACATCACAAAACAGACAATACATTAATTATAAACTTTCATTCATCACGGAAGAGACAATACATATATCATAAACTTTCGTATATCACAAAACAGACAATACATTAATTATAAACTTTCATTCATCACGGAAGAGACAATACATATATCATAAACTTTCATACATCACAAAACAGACAAAACATTAATTATAAACTTTCATTCATCACGGAAGAGACAATACATATATCATAAACTTTCGTATATCACAAAACAGACAATACATTAATTATAAACTTTCATACATCACGGAAGAGACAATATATATATCATATAGTTTTGTATATCACAAAACAGACAATATACTTAGAAGACTTTCGTATATCACAGTCGTTTCGATAATTTTGATATAAAATCTTATTACAGTGTTCATATATACTAAAGTATAATAATACAAATCTTATATACAGCTGAATTAAAACATGCTTAATTTCTTCTCATTTCTGGTTTTTAGGGATTTCGTTTTGATTATAATAAAGATTCATCGGTTTTGACAATAAAAAAGTTCGATAACAGATAGTCAATGATTGTAAACAGCTCTAATGATGTTGACAACGAGTATCACTAGGCTCCCAATAAACAATACAGTATTACTAAGTTAATGTTCGTGTTGTAATAGACATTTAATTATCACATTCCAGAGGGAAATACACGTGTAGCTAGTGACAATGGGGATTACGACCTAACTGGACACTGTCCACTGACCGCGCGAGAGGCCGTCCAGAAATAAAACGGCTGTTAAATCTGACACTGTAATTTAAATATCAGTATATATATATAAGCCAATACAGCTAATAGTGTACAAAACTGGACAGTCACAGGTCGAGTGGCTATCCCTTTCCAAGTCAACAAGTGTGATCCGTTATATTCGGTAAGTAGCCCTATATACTTGTGTATATTGAGGTAAATGTTTGGTAAGAAGATCATATTCTCGATCAGGCGAAGGTCGATTTAAAACCAATTTGATTTTTTTCGCTGTATGGTCACAGATCCATGTATACATATACAACCGCTGTGGAGAGAAGTGATTACTCCTAATTTTGGACAAGAACTCGGTAGTCAGGTTTCCTGATCTCAAGGATTATTTCTAAATCAAAGATAATCTTCGAATTCTGAGTGTATATATTCAGAGTGACCCTAAAAGTGTTACCATCTCCTTTCCTTCCCGAGGACAGACGAATATCATTTCAGCATTCAACCACTTACATACGAGGAACTTTTCCTTTCTGATTCCAAGCGTCTATCGACAGACAGGTAGGTTTTAACACGTGAGCCTACTTGTGTTACCTTTAGCTGCAGATATCTGTGATAACTGTTACTGGAGAGAGGAGTAGATAACGTTTTAAACATTATTATTGTCACAATGCTCTGAATAGATTGAATAGATTGTTTCTCTGTTGTAGACATTTAAATGTTACATGTGATATGGTTATTATTCAGTGAGATTTGTCATCTGATGTAGCTCAATGTTTTCTCAATTCATAGATTTAACATTTATATGTTTGTATTCTACAAACTGATAAAGATTTCAATTGTATAAAACCTGCCACTGTGAGGTTGATATTAACATTGACAGGTTCAGTTGAGTCCAGTTCGCTTGTAAATTTCCTTGTAGATCTATTGTTATACAACTACAGTAGGAATGTGCTGTAAACAGTATTGAAGAATCATAAAAATATCATTTGAATGCGCACGTGATGTAGCGTAAGATTAAGTCGAGATATTGATGTTTGGGCTGTGAAACTGTCATTACAGGTTGATTCCCATTCAGGTAAATAGAAATGATAATCATGTGCTATTTTCTGTTAAAAAATCTTACTTGTCGTATGATTTGATAAGATAAGAATGTGCAACAAGAACATATATCACTGTACAATCTGTGTAACTGCATTCGATCACGTTCAACACCTGCAAACCTGTAGACAACTCAATCTGATTTTTATTGCAGCTAAATGTTAGGTTTTAAACAATGCACTGTGATTAAGTATTTATTTAGTAATTTAAGGTGAAAGAAGCCAGATGAAAGGTAGATTTTTTTATGATTCAAGTTTTCTACTGCCTAATTGACGTAGAAACGAATGTTTTCAATGCATAAATTTACGTTTGAATAATTACTAGAAACGTATCCCCATCATGGAAAATGTTTCCCGGTCAATACGTATTACATGCGTCTCATTATAGGGCGCGTTCGATGAAACTTGCTCATTAAAAGCGCGTTCGATAAATGTATTTGACTTTCATTTTGTACTTTGCGTCTGTCATCAGGTGACACACGGAATACGAGGATTTATGACCTCTGTCACTAATTACCATACTGTACATACGCGTAAATAGACAAATTGCCTTCCACACGAGCAAAAGGCTCCCGGATACACTAGCACCAATTAAAGTTCTTTAAAGTCGGATCTAAATACCCAGACTAAAATGTGCTTTAATATGACTCGTGCGTATTGTTAGATCCCATTAAATCAAACACGTCTTTTTGACACTAGGTTTTAAATACCTTTAAAATGCTTGACAAAATATCTCGACCTATTTATACCTAATCTGACATATAATTCCTAGGTATTTCACATATATATGTATACATTTGCTTTTTTTCTCATCATTAGTTAAAACTAAAATAAAAATTGTATGATGAGTATTACTGGAAATAAGTATAGGCCCAAATACATTGTAAATGTTATAATATACTCAGATAAACGACGCTTTATTTTAATAAACATTCACGTTAGATAAATTAAAGGTTTTACATGTACTGAGGAAACGACACTCTGATTTTGATTCCTTGTCTCGAAACGTGACTTTGAATATGTTCCGGCAATGCTTATAAAATACTTAAATTACATGTATTATGGTAATAGTATTTAATGGCTGTCAAGTGTGGATAGTGTTTATTAAGGGTCAGTAAAATTATTGATATAAAAAGGCGTGTGTCGGACACAAAAATACACTTACAAGTTGGTATAATATTCAGTCTTATCCGAATTTATCGGTCAAATGCTCATGACTGAAAAAGATCCAAATATTTAAAAAAGATTTGTGAGTCTACAATTTTCAAGTCCTGGTTAATATTATCAATAAATATTTCAGTTTCTTTCTGATTTAAATTTAAGCTAGCTAAGAGGACTGTATACGACACTGGTTCATGCTTTCACTTAATATGTAGTCTAAGATTGTATTGGAAATCGACACAAAATTGGTGTTTACTTTCCGATAACATATTTTTTACATACCACTTTTTAAGTTGTTTTTCAGTTCGATTTACAATAAAACCAAAATCTGAAGTGGAGTGTGTACAACACAAAGCACTTCCTTGGCTTAGAACTCAGTGATCCACTGTTGACGAACTAATAATAACAAGGTACTTAACTTACTTTAAGCCCACCAGCCTAAACTAATGATTTTCCTGCACTGAAAATACTTTGGTATTAGCATGGCCGTGTTAACGGTTATAATAAACTGCTGTATATCATACCCAGATTTGAAAGTCTCTTTTGTTGCTACTGTAAATTTCATTACACATAAATACCTTGTTATTGGTGTTATTTATTTGACTTAGGACTGAACTGAGAAATAAGATCTAGGAACCCATATCATATTATTGCATTGATAAATGATTTACAATTACGTAATACATGTTATTGCAAAATTAACTAAGAGGCAGAACCATATGTGTTAATAGTAAGTTGTCTTCCTGCCTCATACTTTTCAACATTTTGAGTCGAGACAAACATTTGGGACTGTTGTTATGAGGCGACTAATGTGAAACCACCGAATGAATCGGACTGCTAATCACATTTCTTTTTGGCGACTCTAATAACGTCAGTTTTGTTGACTATTTCCTTTATTCTATAACTTTATCTACCTTATTCCTAAGTCTTCTTTACAAAGTTGCTGTTAATAAAACGTAAATACAAGTTTAATGTTTCCAAACTTCTGATGAGATTTAAAGAAAAATTATTTATGATGTATTATACGACAACTTGTAAATCCTAACCAGAGCATTTGGCGCATCATTTATAACGGCTCGATCGTCAGGGAGCGATCGACATTCAAATGAGCAGTTGATATTGTTTGTTTGGCACAAGTGGTTATTGATAAGCTGTATAATAAACTACCCCCCTTTCCGTGTCAACAATGAAAGTCGTGTCTAATGGTGTCTTATCACTAAACACGTTTAGCTATAGATCCTTCGCGACATATTGACTATGGTATACACTCTTTATCAACATATATGTTGTGTGGAATAGTCTCATTACTTTCAGTCAGACAACAGCTACTTTAGAAATCATATATCATTCTTGTTTAAAAACGAAGAATTATTCATCAGATTTATCAAACCTTATGTACCTGTTACTGTAAATCGATATACATTCCGTGAAATATTGATTCCGAAATAGGGTTTTTTATAAAAATCTCATCTTGCATTTTATATCTTTTATAATTTTTCAAATTACATATGATCCCGTCAATGATTATATGTGTAATAACAGCAAAAATGAGAATAGCTTTCAACTATTGACATTACCCAGGAGCTTTTATGTCCGACTGCAACAATAACTGACCGGAACTCATCCATTAGTGGTCAGTAGTGGTGTTATTATTCGATAGACTGAATGATAAAAATTTAATCCCGGGGTGTAGTTCACCTTTTAACCGCATACCATCTACAGTGACACTGGATTGGTTAATAGATATTGCAAGGAAGAGCATGTCTCTTTTTCTACATTTATTTTAATCAAATCAAGAATTTGGACGTTTAGTTTCAACATTACATTGTAAAGTAACAGATATATAAATAGAAATTGTAGCCCTATTAAAACGTTTACATAACAATGAATGTTAAGACCTAGTACATTTACACACAATTTATATTGATTTGGAGTTAAATTTGCTACGTTTTTATCTACATTAGCAACATAATAACTGTTTACAACGTTAAACAGTAAAATAAATTAGATAAAAATACATCAAAAATTCGTGATTATTAAAATAACCGTACTTAGCCAGCTGGAGGAGTGCTTCATACACTAATTCAGGCAGTTAAAACTTCGTCATGATATTTTGTTGTTTACATAACATTGATTTAGAAACGGACGTGCAAAATGTCGTGTCTTTGTTCAACTTTGAACACAGATAATGTCAGTTTCATAACATGTTTTACTCTCCATCCCATCGATTAGCTCATTGGTGCTATTTAGACGTGTTCATATGCTGCCAGTCACTTACCAGTCAATGAAAACATATCGATACATCGATCGACACTGTGTGAGATAATTACATCAGTGACAGGTACAAAAGAAGCACTGAGGAGAGAGACAATTGTCAGTCAATCTCCCTGTTATAGAACTATGCCTGTAGCTGTCAAACATCAACAACAGGCATAGATATCATATTTGGTACGTGACAAAGGGATGAATCAAGCATTTGTGGAAATCACCCAACAGGAACGGATGCCATACATTGCGACAATGTTGTGTATCTCCTGACTAGCATCGTGCAATGTTCTGCTCAGATGAATCTATATGTATACTAAACAATATACAATCAGTCAGTTACTACGGTCGGTTCCATATTCAATGAGTTAAGCAATTAATTATTAACAAACTATAAAAAAAAACTAATGTAGAGGTGTAGAGGAATTTCAGTGTGACATTTATTTGTCATTATGTTCATATCAAAATAATGCTAGTAGTGTTTGAATGCTCAAACCCTTTTTAAGCTTTTTATGCACCATGATAAGTTTTTTGGTCAACATAATGATCTCTTAACAGAATATATCCCTGAAAGATATAAATGTAGACGTGTTCTCGTTAGAATGTGTGGTGCTTTCATCCTTGTTAACCTGGTTCTCCATAGGGAACTTTACATTGTTTGGATTGAGCTTTAGATGTTTGTGGTTGATGAAGCAGAAGACGCTTACCTTAATCCTTCTATTGTTTCAGGAGTCTCCATAAATCTTTTCTTTTGATCATATTTCCTACAATCGCTAAAATTGTATTTGAATTAAGACATTATCTTTTTTTCGTTTAAGTTAATATTTCTCTTTTTTCCAGATATTTTCTGGCAACTAGAGCATAAACCCTTTGATCATATTACCAAAACGTAATAAAATTTACACCAAAACGATAGTCAGGTGAGAATACATTAGTCTTAAATGCATTTATCAACAGATCATTCATCGTTAACGTAAAAACATTATTTGATGTATTTGTAATGGAGCTTGGATTACTCTTACCAACCAAAGTTTACAACTGTATCCTCATTAATGTGGATCAATATAAAATAATTGTAATGCTGGCAAATGTTAATCAATTACATATTCTAGTCGATGTATATTTGGGTATATTAGAGTTGTCAGTTTAAAGAAGGCTTGGGTTTTGCCTGTAAACCTAAATAATCCTTATATGTCCAGGATCGACTACATCTAATCAAACATTTCTATCGGAGACATTTCCACTAGAAAGTGAAAAATACTGAGATATTCCAAGAGGTAAAATTTTAAAAAAATGTTTAGACAACCGTGTAATTTGTCCGATGTACAATGTTTAAGGATTTTTTTTTTCAAAAATGACCTAATATACATTAGGGTATGTTATATAAATCAGTTTGTGGGCGTACAACCTGTTTTAACTTGTAAAATAAAGTGACCAACAAACAAGGGTCCGAAAGAAATACAAGCAACGTTCTATTGAATATTTATGACATCGTAAGCTCTTTGGATTTAATAATCCGGTTTAATATTTCAGGAGTCACTCTGAAGAAGTTTGACCAGCTTTTAACTTCTCAGAGCACTCCTGTGCAAACAGTTCCTCCACTTTTATTAACGTGACCGTCACTTCATCGCCGTTGTTATTCATTGACTTTGTGATTAGAACTTTTCAATATTTAACTGTTTTTAGGTTAGATTGTTACCCAAAATACTAAACGTAAGCTAAATGTTCAGATACCTTAGTATTAAGGCAGTGTGACTAACAGTTCTGTCGACACTATAAGTCGATAAATATATATAACCTGTCCAAAACGCAATTATATGTGACACCAAAATTAAACAAATCTATGTTTGTAATTATAAGACACTGCATATCAGAATTGTTACTTATCTTAATATTGTCTGATTACAACTGTCATCTAATGACATGTTGGTTTACAGTTACAAACAAACACGTGCTCAATAAAAGCAAATAGAAATCTTATCTACCATGTTCCGTAAACATTTCGCTTGATCAGTTTGTTAAAATTGACTGCGGGGTGGTATGGAGGACATTCTGTTATACATCACTGACTACTCATTGTTTAATTGTCCTACTCTGTCTAGTTTTAATTAAATCCCAGCTTGATTGTTCTCGTACTAGACACAAACACCATACCTTCTGTCTCAGAGATTACCTACTAGTATATATATCTCTCCTAAGCGATAGGTATTGTTCTAACGGTATGACTTTGTGTCGAGATATGTAACCTGTATGTAGGGGCCTGGGAATACATAAATATATATAAGTGCTAACGTTATATACGAAGGAAAAAACATCCTATTGCCTTTCTTAAATATCCAGAAACTTTACTTCGTAATGCTCTGAGTTTGTTTATATTCATCGTAAAGTAAACAAATTTAGATTTATAAATGTACAATGGGATATTGACTGTTCTAAATCTAAAAGTGCATGTGGTGTTTGACGGATGTGGGGAGGGGGTGGATTTCAACTAAAGTAGTGTAATCAAGTAAAATCATTTTGTATTCCTAAATATGTATTGTCGTTAGTAAATGCCAAGTTTGAAACGATTTTAGTCGTAGGTCGCGGACATTATCTTAGTATTTTACCAAAAAATATGTCACTTATTATCATTTATAATAACATGTTTATAGGTATAAGTTATTTTCATTTCAGTAACTTTTTATTAAATACATATTGAGATTTAGATTGACTGCTTTGTTAGGGTGTACATGTGTTTGATACCGTGGTCACTGTGTCTTATATCTTGATCAAAACGAGTTCATCAAATAATATCAGCATCTCTCTAGCAAGAGTAAAAGGCATCTCTCCAAGGGATAAACACTGGAAATAAATACCATTTTATAGTAATGAAAACCGCACACTGTATCAACTTTCCAAAGACGATATGACAATGTGTTCCCAGTTCCCACAGGGATTACCTATAGAGGTGGGTTATATCGTACAGGACATCTAATATCTGTTCACTGGACGAGTGCTATAAAAATGTTGAGGCACATCAATAAATGAAATAGAGAGCCTGTACTTATTGACGGATTCAAACATGATAGCAGGGCCCCGTGAAATATTGCACATGATATAAATACTTGATGAAGGATTCGCTTGAATGACAGTATTAATGAACATAAGTTTTGAAAAATATAAATGTATACACGACATTTTTCGGTTAATAATAATGCATTCAAAACTTCAATACATTACTTAAAGTTTAGAAATTAATATTGTTTAATTAATCGCCCACTATGTTATGACGATTTCCACTTGCTGAACATTCCAGGTGGACCAAGTTTCGGCAATTAGTCTAGTTAAATCTCTACCACCGATGACCCTTGAAATGGCTTAATACATTAGACAAAGCCCTCTTGGCACAATGCACATACACGAACCGGACTATTGTTTCACCGGATAGGTAATTGATATCGGAACGAAGAGCCTATTAATGTGAAATGCCTAGCAACATACGTTAGACTGGCACTGGTGGAAACACCACTTCAGATCTACCCTTCATTCGGAGCACTACCAAACTCGTCATGAAATAGGAAATAACTGAAAATGTGAACTTTCCATCGACAATTATTTATCGATTTTAAAGGAATAATGACGTTTTTGGCAAATATGTTAGTGTATTTATAAAATCTAAAAACTGGATGTGAGGATCAACCCGTTGGCCGCGAAGGCCATGGGTGGGACCTAAGCGCTGTCCTCTCTATGTAAAGGTATGTTTTATGATGGATTTGTAAAAGTTGGTTTCAGTAGAGTTTATGTGTTTGTATGTTTGAACATATAATATAAGAGATATCTTTATATACCGGAAGATTGTTAACACAACGATATGTCGACAGTAAATAAGAAAACTTGTCCAAAGCGGTAAGGCATTTATAGTATACAACTGTTATCTGATGAACAGCTTGTCTTTAGTGACTACAAATCAACAAGTGTTTTATATAGTGAATTAAATTAAACAATTAAATTCCAGCAAATCACATTTTTGATAAGTTGTGAGATCTTTGTCATCAATAACACTTATAAAGTTACATATAGATTGTTATAATGGAGACCGGGCATCAGGAAATTTAGTGTCATATCAATGATATTCAAATATCGATTAAGCTTGTTTAGATTGTGTTCGAGCATATTTCGGAATGTCGTTTAAAGCAACGTTTCAACAATGATGTAAACGTCACACCAATCGATTCCTTTGTATCATACAATCTGTCTGTCCTTGGTCCGATTACTTCCTATCTAAGGGCACAAGGTTCCACGGTTATGGTTTATTTCCTAATGTGAAAGAATATTTCTTTTCTGAAACTGATTGTTTTTCTCGGTCGAAAACGGATTATATAGCATATTGTTTATTACTTCTTGGCCTAGGATTGAATATTTCCTAACGTAGGGTTGAATAATTCTTTGCCAGGAATTGAATACTTCATAGCTAAGGGATTGAATACTTCTCAACTTAGGACTGAATACTTTCAAATCTAGAAATAAATCCTGTTCTTAATTTATTCTAGTTGGAACAGGGTATGTCATCACTATATTAAATACCGGCACTAAGATAATTTTATTATCATGTATTGATTATGCTGGTATAAAGTTGTTGATACACGTTATCTAACTACGAGTGCTGATCAGAATAGGGGCTGATTTCCTGCTAGAAACACTGCAAAAGCTAAATACGTTAAAATAAGACAACTGATCGCCAAAAAATCACGTATTTTATACAAGATGACGTAATATAGAGTTAATTAAATTGATTAAAGGATATCATTAATACCGGCCACATTACCTGGTATCTGTTTTGTAATGTAAAAGTTTGTCTATCACTTCACAAATCAAATTAGATAATAAATCGATATTTGGACAAAGATTTTAACAACAGAACAGGTGCAACGTTTAAACAAAGTTATTCCTACATACATTCGACTCTAAGTGGGACATGTTTTAGTTCTATCTGTCTCTGTATTCACAGAGCATGTCATTAGCAGTCTTGTTGAAGTAATTTACATATGAGTAGCTATTGTTTCTTAAAATTCAAGGGTATACATAGACTATTACACGGTGTGGAACTGTTTGTTTATATAAATACAATGATAATCTTCCATCCTCCTTTATAACGTTAATATTTGATTTATGAATATATAAACGAACGATACATATCATATATATATATTGAAAACATTATTTCACACGAAATATTGATCAAGAAATGTGATGAAACGTAGCCGGACATAAAAGACGGGAGAATGCTAACCTGTTACTTTTGGAACCTGACTCAAGTCTACCTCGGTCCAGAATTTGAAAAATAATAAACAGTCAACCAAACACTGTTTTTAAACCTATGTTTTATCAGCACGACTTTGTTTTTGAAATTTCCATATCCTTGAGATACGGCTGATATGACGGGTACATATTGGCAGAAGGCGTACGTAATACGCCATAAGTCAGTGTGTCCCTTTTATCTACATCATGTCCTCTTTATAACACATACGTGTGATGTCTGCGAACCCTTACTGAACACTTGACCCAATCAACAATATCACAAAATACCTACGTCGGTAGCTAGTAACTTCAAGTGGTTTGTGTCTGCATAAAAATAGTAATGAACGAGGGACGGGAGAAGAGATATTTTCATGGGGTTTAAACTAAAATATGAAAGATACTGATACCGATCCTCCAAAATAAAATAGAACAGAATATAAATAAAATGCGCTTAAATTAAATGTATTTGTGTTTGAATTGTAATTGTAATTCGCAGAAATAACCTTTCCGAAATATTTCGGTATTAAGTTATTATATATTTCTGGCCAAAATCAAATAATCCTGAAATCCTTAAGGTAATCATTGACATGTAGACCCTCGTCATTTACGGGTTTTACTTGACCTGACATAGACACCTAGTCGTCCTTGACCTCTTTATAACATTTCTCTATATCAATATACTCAACTGCATTATACATAAGCATAGTTAGGAGTACCCATTATAAACCTGTAATCGATGCAGCAAAACGCATTTGTAATATATCACTTTTTCATCATTCGCCCGCTAATGTTTAATTGAGACTACATATGGTGTGAAAAAATGTCAAACACATAACAGTGATTTATGACCAGTGAGATTTGTTAACAGATTAATATAAAATTTACCTGTAAATGATTCAGCCATATATGTATAAGCAATCAGAAAACCGTTTCAAACATTGGTCGTTTGTATTTTTTCTCTCTCTCAGCATAATCACGTTTAAAACCTATTTAAACGAGCAGTCTTTTGCTTCTACCTTTCATGCACGTTAACAGATTACAGAGGGATTAATATAATGAGGTTTCGTATGTTACATGACTCGAAGTACATAAGACTACAGTGGATATGTCGGTTCTTTTATTCGTTAACTGCTTATTGTGCTATAAATATCAACGTAAACGCTAAATATTTTAATGTTCATTTCATTCACATTTACACATTAAATTTTCATCTGAACTTTGAATTATAATTCAGGACACATGTTTCATTATATATATCAAAGTATGTCTACCCCTTATTTATTAAAATATACATTAAGACAAATATATCATTAAATTATCAAGGCAATGTTTCCATAGTCTTATTGATTTTAATTTTACTAGAAATCTCAAAATGTCATATTTTTATAACGATACAGAATTTATACCGTTGTTAATTAAATCTTGCTTGTGAAGTGAAAAAATCTTTCTTTTCAAAAATGGAATATTCACTACCTTAATGACTTAATAACTTGATAACTGAATATAGATAAATAACATCAATACTCGATCGTAATATCATTACATGTGTTAGGCCTCTCAAATAACGTCATTCACACCAGACATGACTAGAATTATATGAATAGTACATTTTTTCCAAACAGGACAAGAAACAATGTTTTACATCATTTTGTGATGATAATGTTGTTCACCAAACAATGCATTCTGGTTTGAATGCATATTTTACTTCCATGATTAAAAAACGCCTTATGAAAAAACTAATCTAAAACAGGATGAAGAAAATGTTCTGTATATCTGACGGATAGGGTTAAGGGTAGTTCTGAGTTTAACATCGGTTAGAAAGAAAGGTATTCAACTTCAAGAATGAAATAAGATCATTAGATTCAATGTATATGTAATTTACTGTCTTGTGTAGCGATGTCTTTGGTTAAGTCGTCGTTACATATCACTATGACCTTGTTATTGGTTGTATGAAGATAAAATAAAGTTTCCAATGTCAACATTTTATAATGTTTGTTTATTGAAATGGATATTGACCATTGGTTGAAGGGAATCGATATTTTAAAAGTCCATTTTTTTTAAAATAAACCTCTATTTATATGCTATTGTTGTTGTTTAGCAAACACAACTTTCTAAGTAACAGTCAATATTTAGCGCCAATAAAATTCAAGTAACATTCTTTAATTGTTTGGTTGAATCTGTTTAAAAGTTATACAAACATTATTTTGTAAAATTTGTAAAAGAAACCGCAAGTGAAGAAAGTAAAACTGAAGATTTATTCAAACATTCTCTGGTTTATTCATAGGCTTGTCACCAAAAATATAGAATACTATTATATAGCAAAAAAATTTGTTCCTTGACTTCCGTTTGCAAAGAGGTCAAAAGAAAAATGCAAATATGGCCCTTTAGTGTACTATTATGTGATGTTTTTGCAATAAATTGTTTGGTATCACATAAACATTGATCTATGCAGATTATTTACATTTTAAACTTTAAAGTAAATACATACTGTTTATCTAATCAATTAAAATTCTATTTTTAGAATTAATGAATTCAGATTGTATACAAAGTATGTCGTGTTGGTAATTGTAACAGAAACATGATTATAACCATAAATAAAAAATCATAATTAACAGCCAACAATTCCTTCCTGCATGAACGTTTACTCATTGTTCACAGAAAGATATTATTTTATCTTAATTTACGCAATAACGCGATTACCTTAAATGATCTCCACAGAGGTAGAGCGATTTGTTATCAATATATCGGTGTGCTTTGATATCTCAGTTTATTGATTTTAAATATAGTTCTGTTTCGCTGTGATTCATATTGGATTACTGATACCATAATCAAAATTAGATCTGTTAAGGCCTCCTGATTACTTAAAACTTTTGGCAGTCTTTTTTGGCATTGATGTACAAGGTTATAGATATCTTTTCTAAAAACAACTAACGTCATTCTGTCACGATTTGGTGTTGTACATGTCTATGTTATAAAGTAAAATAATTGTTTATAAGCAAGTTGCAACAAAGTAAGCGAAATTACATGTTTCTTTAGCAAACAACTTAAATCTAATTTGGTTTACATAAAGGGTTAAACCGTTTTATTTCTCCTGACTACCGGAGTGACCTTACTATATAATACACATCATATAAAGGCGTTAGGATAGACAAACACACAAAAACCTAAGCCACTGACGGCAGTATTATAATTTTAAATATTTGTTTAATAACTAAATCTGATATTATAATTCTCTCTGACGTGAATGCTATTTAATCATATTTTTTTTTATTTCCCTTAAGCCTTTGGAATTCTTTAAACCTAAAATTACAGATTGTATGGAAGGCATACGATAAGTATTGTAATGATGGAAGTTAATAGTTTCTAGCTTAGTCAAGCAAACTTTATTTTACACTCTTGACAGTGGTATTTAAGTTGGTTTCTTGTGAAGTAATCCATAGAAATGAAATTGGCAACATTTATTAACTACTGGGGCGGTGGGTATATAATATTCTCAAGATCCTGTCAATATTTGTACACCGACCTTTTACCTGCACAAATAAGCCAAACCTCTGTCACCGTGTGTAGCACTTCGTATAGGACAATATCACAGCTTATATCTTATCCACCATATTGTAGCCTCACAGGAGCTGGTGACAATCGATTTCAAACCAAGATAAATCTTTATAATACTAACTTAGATACTTCAAACTTAAGTCAATTTTCATTAAACGCGATAATGAATCTTCAAATCGATTGCCAATATTAGATTTAGAAATCTCAATTACATTAATTAAATGTTCATTATATACCATCCTTAATCGTTGAATATATCAATGTTAATATCAAAGATGTCAGATATAAGCTGTGGGTGAATAGTACCTTTTTTCCCTTACACCATTACAATAAGTATGTCTAATGCCTATACGTACAGTAGGTAATCCGTGGGGGACTGGACTAGTTGTACTAGTTATATATAAACAGAAAATGATATAAGTTCTACGCTTCTCTTTAGTTTTTTCATTTTCTTTTCAAATACGAAACTTTCATATGAATAAATGAAACGTCCGACTTAAAAAAATAAGTATCGGTTACATTGTAAATTAATTCCATGCTTTATCGACAGAGGTATATCTGTATATAAATCAGTCATAATTAATATTGGTATTCTTACTTCAATTATTGAACAAACATTGTATATTTGATATATCTCTTTAGATACTTTGTTATATAATCTTTGAAGCGAATATCAAGAGTTTATAGTTTACGTTTGATGTCAATCAGTTTAACCATTATGTATATGTGTGTGTGTTTATTTTTATCAATCAAATACATCTTAACAATAAATGAAAAAAATAAAACTATTTAGACATTATGAACGTCTGTAAAAGAGAGATTGACTTTAAAATTGAAATTCTCAACAAATAATAATCTGAATACCAGACCACCTTTCTGCAAATAATCAGTGAAGTCGAGTGCGTTTTGTTCAACACTGAAACGTTTACTGGTTTCAAAACACTTTTTAAAGTTTGTACACTTAATTTGTTAAGTTTGTATTGCATGAATCTACAGGGAACATGGTGAGTTCTCTGTGAAGGTCTATATTTAAATCTCTGGTGTTAATTAAATTTCTTTATCATGTCTTGAATCCCTGTTTTCAACTTATTGTACACTAGCAACTATCGTAACTATTTGTTTAACGTCATGTTTTCATGTTCAGATTAGAAATAACACATAGAAAGTTGACTTTATTTTTGACCGGCTTTGAGTAACACAAAGTATCTGTGTTCAAGAAAGAGTCATTTTTAATTAAGTCTATATAATAATTAAAACTATACTTAAATATTGACTTCTCTATCCAAATTTAAAGCAAAGACACTCTACACATCAGAATGATTGAGCAGGGCGTATCTCTATCATGCTGAGAATATTTATCAGTGCGAAAACATATGCAGTTACACAATATAATGCATTTCAAATCGGTTCAGTTATGATACATTATTGAGAAGTATTTTAAAGGACGAAACATTAATAGCTTTATACAGACGTAAATAAAGTATTAGGTAGCGATCATACAGTCACACTGAGAACTGTAGAAGTTATTGTTGCACATTAATTCTATACATAATACATTATGACATGGAAAACTTCAAGTTAGTTGATACCCCACAACGAGGAATGATAGCGGTTCCTTTTAAATTATACCGAACTCATTTACCATAGTGTAGAGAATCTTTCCAAAAATCAGTAAAGCAAGAAATTCAAGAAGTTCACACTGCTGTATAAATCACAATTATAGCATTTTACATTGAAGTTTATATTTGTATGTAGGATGGGACTTAAAGTGGTGTCCCGTGTTAGAATGTCCAACTCAAACGATGAAGGTCATTCTTTGTAATGTCGATGAATGATAAGTATTCACGCCGACAAAGAGGCAAGGTTAGTATATCTAAGCCTGCTTCATGATTAGATAATAAATATTGTTTGGATATTATACAGACTTTGTAAATACATACTACACTAAATTACCATAAATATATCCCTCCAATCCTCTCCTGCGAGCACAATGTGACTAGTTTCCAGTGGTCTTCAGTTAGGATAATTTTATAATATAAAACACCGGAACAGCCGATTCCATCTCTACCCTATCGCCTGTCCTACTCTCTAATGTCACTCATTGATATACCCATTCTACTCACTTCCGGTAAGTCTGTTACAAAAGCAACTAAAACAACAAGAACACAACAACATGTGAACAGAATCATAACCAAAATGAAAATCAATAAATCTAGGGTAACAAAAGATAAATAAATAAAGTTTATATTTTATACTACTTCATCCTGTATCTATTGTATATCGAGTAATCCTTGTAGTTTGTGGTACATTGCAACGTAAAATGGTTATGGTTATCCAACAGTATCCACGAATTTTAAAACTTCGGATTGATAGAAATTGTCTGAACACACACAAGTGGACAGCTAATTTCAATTTAGAATAAGTATAGCGAAATACTGAAATAGACTCTTCTTATAGCTGTTATACTAGTGATGTTAATTCTTGAAAGCTAGGTAGCGAATTCTTGAAACCTAGGTAGCGAATTCTTGAAACCTAGGTAGCGACTGAGAAATATGAAAATTGTCCAAAAAAGTTAGAAAAACTTGTGGGGAGATGAGCCAGGTTTTTAATAAATTTAAATAAATTAAATGTTGGATAATTTGGTAAGAATACCACGCGAATGTTATATTAACAGTGACATTGCGTCTTCCGTGCTTGGCATGTAATTAAACAGCAGACGACTTACTTGAAGCAAAAAGACGAGTGCATAGATATAAGCAGTAATATTTCTTAAGAGCATACATATATATTTTTTGATTTGAATACTTTTAAAGACGATTGTAGAAATAGAATTCATACTTCTCACAATACATTTGACATTTTGACCACTATATCAATTCATTTATTTCAAAATACCACCTTTTTATAATTTCCAAAAGGAAATCTAGTATAACTGTTTCATCGTAAACATTTTAATTACCTGTAAAATTTTCCACTTGTTTGATGCTTGTTTACACAAGAAAATTCAATCCTGGGTGTAATTGTCAGGCATGTTGACGAGGTGGGATGCAAACGCTCAGACCTGAAAACGAACAACAATAAACCGAGCTAGTCGCGAGCGCTGCTCATTGGTGGTAACAATACATACAATAGTAGGCACTTCAACAACTCAATCAAAGATCAATTAGATCGGTTTCAAGGAGGCTTACTCTACAGAAGTGTCAATAATGTAACTTCTCTCTATAATTGCTCCGCATTTCTAATACAGGTCTTTTACAGTGCTTGATAACTAGTATTAAATCTCTCTATGGAAATCTTATTCAAAATGCCATTTCATCGACCAAAATTACATAACATATTAATTTGATAATTGCTTTCACATCTCAGCGATCAATGTTTTTGGTATTAGTAGTAAAACGGTGCGGTTTACAAACACGGTTATTCGTATCTCTACATCGTTTACTCTGTCAGATATTAGTGCCGAAGTACACATTCTCCATTTCTACAAAGTTGGATGTCAATTTCTGTCTCTGGATCATTTCATACGAGAAATACTAGTAAACATCCATTGTGTGATGAACCCTACAGTCATTGTGTGATGAACCTTGCATTTATTGGGATTTCAAATCAGTTTATATCTGCGATATCGACAGCTGTGGTATAGGACTTACTAAGGGTCAGGTAGGTTGTATGTAACCTCAGAGAGATATATAGCTTGAATGTGTATGAACTAGAAATTGGTTTAGAGGGATCTTGTCATTCATTATTACTATAATAACCGATGTCTGATAATATCAGGGATAACTAATTGTGAAGGAAATGACCCATATCATGACAATGTTGGCTATGCTTGAGTGGTACCATATAAATATTGTGCACAAAAATAAATATATGTAAATAGGTATATTTCAGAGTGTATCAAGGAGACACCAATTGCAGACTATATGAAACAGCTGTTCAATAATAAAGAATAGTCGAGTTCAAACTATTTTTTTTCAGTTTCCAAATAAAGATAATCATATTTATACGATATCATAGCTATGATAAGGGTTGAAACATCATTTACTATGCTTCGTTTCTCCTTTAGTCCGAGAACGCAACGAAGTAATATACCTTTTAAATCAGATTCGGTTATATCAGGCCACTATGGGTCGCTCGACCGTACTGACAGGATAGTGGAGCAATCTGCTGATAGTTGGCCAGAAAGCTTTCAGCGTAATTCTAAATACGTTTTTATACTTAATATATCTACCGTAACTTATTAGTTTTAAAAAGAGGTAGTAAAACTGTGCAATAGCATCACATCTTTAATTTCCTACATTAAAGATAATCACACTATCTTTCAGTCTCGTGTTCTGCAATATCAACAAACCAGACGGATTCTGTCCGATATCCAACAGCCAGTAATTTACACGGTGACAATCCGCCGACAATGCACTTGTTTGACCACGTGTTTCAGTTCACTCCAGTACTATGTACCAATCGCCCACCCTAACTACCTACCAGTTCCCTAAACCTCAAATCTGGCAAACACACATACAGTAAACTGTAGTGCTTACTAAACCTCGGTTATATTTGTTAATACATGGCGCACCTGCCATTCACTTCAAACTGTGCCAGTCTGGGGCACGACTTTACGCCCTTTCAGTGTTAGAGATGGAGTAGTGGAGTGTAAAATACTGATTTATCGATCATTTTCATTCATGAACGTAGGAAATGTTTTTATTTTCGAATGGACGACTCTAGTTTGATGTTGATAATAGGATTTTTCCATGATGTTGAGCATTTCCCGGCGTTGGATAATTTAAGGTATATGAACTGTAATAGTCCAAGTGTGGATCTTATTTTCTTAATGTAATTATTTATCAGAAAAATTTTTAACGGAATACTGTCGTGTGATACTATAAGTCTATATTATGCGGATGTGACAATGTCTTCTAATTCCATACTATGTAGCTGTGTTATGTTGATATGATGGTTAGTTATGGTACGTTAAAGTATTATCTTCGCGTTCAGTGTCTTCTTCAAAATACTAACAACCGTCGTCAGAATTACGATTAGATAGGTATATATGTTTAATGAATATTCATGAGAGTAAATTAGTGGGTGTCAGTATCATGTTATGTTTTAGTATAATTGTTTCATTTTTATATGTGGTACAGTTGTGAAAATCAGGTTTATATGAGAATGTGAGAGTACTACAAACAAAGTTATGATTTTCAGTTGTGTACATAAAGGATACCAACAAGTAATAATGTAACGTGTTTACAATACAGTGGCTAGATTTATGTGGTAAACGATGACCACGCCATTCCGGAAATTCCAATTCCGTCACTAGTTTTGTTACTGAGCAGTGCCGTTTTCTCCATCTTGTCTTATCTCACCTATTTCAAGTTCAGATACCATTCATGTGTTTTACCAGTGTGTACATTGTTTTATATCATATTTCGCTATACTAACCTTGTGTTGTATGCTAATTACTATAGTAAATGCTCTGTATTTTTTATATATTACAGGACTGAGGAGACGTCAACGGTGTGAGTCCAGTGACGTATTGGCCAAGATAATTACAGATTTTTAAAAAAATCCAATCACGTGATCTACCGTTCTCGTTGACCTACGAGACATCATTCTGTCAGAATAACACACAAGCTGAAGTGTTATGCTGATAAATCGTTCTAGAGTTTTTCAGTTAGAATATTATGTCAAGCCCAGAATCCTTAACAATGTTAGTGTTTGGGGTTTACGAGGGCGATCGGATGTCCATAGACGTCCCTATAGGGGCGAGCGTTGGAGAAGCAAAAAAGATGTTTCAAGAAATATTTGGCATATATGTTGACGATTTCAGTAAAAAAGACCGCAAGGTCGTCGTGTTACATTACAGCGGTAGTGACCTAGAGGAAGGATGGTGCTTTACGGATCTCGGAATTCCTCCAGGGTCAACCATCAAAATACACATGAAGGAGGAGATCAAACCAGTATTATTTGTACATTGTACTTATAACGATGAAATTATCGATATTGTGGATAAAACACTCGTCGTACACACGATGAAGGTAGAGGATCTCCGGACAATTGTTGGTAAACGGACTGGCATCCCCGTGTCTATATTTCGCTTAGTGAACAATGATGGCCAAGAAATGTACGACGGTCACGAGCTGTACAACTACAATGTAGAAGCAGGAATGACATTAAAAATGGAAAACTGGGATGGTTGGAACGAATTCATTAATCTGTGTATAATGGGATTTACACCACAAGTTCTCGCCCAGATTCCTACGGACGAAGTCATCTCCCGCTTTCAGATGAAAGTGGCTCTCTTTATTGCGGCCCATTACGGTTGTGTTGATTTGGCGCGAAGCCTTATTCGTCAGGGTGTGCGAGCCGACGAACACATCGGAGAACATCCGAATAGACAGTGGTGCAACGAGAAGTCTCACATGGAGACCAAAAAAGCCCCGATTCACGAGGCGACAGAAAATGGACAGCTCGGAGTGGTACGGTTGTTTGTCAATCACGATATCACTGTAGTTATGGCTAAAGATGGTAATGACTTGAATGCTCTTAACATTGCGCTTCGAAAAAAACAGAAGCCGTGTGCATCATTCTTGTTAACTCGACAATGGACGAAGGTCCCCGTAGGTAAATTCGGTTCCATCACCGTTCAGAGTTTGCGAAAAATCAAGTCATGGTCCATCCGTGCTAAAGAAAGAGCTTTTGCTAAATATGGACAAACACGATCGACATTGAAGAAACGATCATACACGTGTGGAGCTTTAGTTAGCTACGGTCAGCCAGTGGTGAATGGTTTCACACCGAGCCCCATGACCGGTAAACCTAAAACTGAAATGAAAGAAAGAGAAAAACAGAAGTCCATTGATACTTTCCACGAAGTCTACGGCATCAATGGTGATCCTGAAAACTACTTCCGGCAGATGGGATCTCTTGCAGGTTTAAGGAACCTTAACCGAAGACGGAACACGAAGTGGGGAGCTATGATCGATCGATCTGATGTTGCTGTTCAACTTGCAGGGGGATTGAGCAACGCAATTGAAAACGATTTAGAAACGGAAACAGCATATTCCGTTAAAGGCCAAGGGGGCAAAACTCTAGCAGAATCAGTGATATCAGAAGCGGACATTCGACCAAACAAAGGTAAACGACAACACGGATATGGAAGCTCTATAGACCAGGTGGCCGAATACAATGCTAAAACAACTTTCGCAAACAAAAACGTCCGCGGCGGAAGTAAAGCAGAGCACCCTCTTGATGACGACATAGGTGACCCAAATACCAAATTGCCTCCCTTGTCACACAGGGGAAAAATACACGGTGGTAAGGATACTATCAAGGAGGAGGATGAAGGCGAGATGTCTGACAGCAGTATAGATAAAAAGTACAAAGCAAAGTATATCCAGACTCCTATCAACAAAAAACCTGAAAAGTCTGCCAAATCAATACCAAGCTTACGGGGAGGTGGTGGGGAGAAATCCAAAATGGCTCTTAATGCGGAAACACCGGCATCCCCGCGAAGTGTTGCAGAAAAATCCGAAAAGTCAGACAAGAAATCAAAGAAGAAGAATCGTATCACTTCGTCGGTGTTGTTGTCAAAAGCAAAGGCTGCGTCGGAAGGAGCAGTTCCTTTGCCACTCATCAGCACGGAAAACATCAGCAGACCTTTCTTTTATCACAGGGGTTTACGTGAGGAAGATGTCGTGCAGCCAATCTTAGACCTTGTATCAAAATACCAAGGGTCGACATCACGTGACCGTGCCATCAAATCAATGACTATCGCCAATACGTTCAAGGAAAAGGCCTGGCTCAGTCAAATTCGGATGGCAATGGCCCTTACAACACACACCATTCGGCGGTCTGTCGCCAACTGATTCGTCGGGCGTGTAGATACAATGTATAGTACCACCTTCAGTATTGTCCTAAACGTCTCGTATACGTCTGTCTGACTCTGAAGATTCCAGATAACTTTTATTTGTGCATTACAAAATTGTACTAGACGAGTGGATTTGAAGAGTTGAACATAAGTCGCAATGTCAATGTTGCAGATAACAAACATTTTGAGATTCCCAGACTTAACCAGATGCTCAAACAATATTCTATGTGTTGGTATGATAAATTTCACAAATCGACATATATATTATATATTCATATAAATACTCATTGTGCTATACTTGGACTTATATAAACATTCCTAGCAGTCTGTGATATTGAAGTGTCATCGGTCTGAACGGCTGAAATTGTTGATATTTTTGACAGTTTTGGAAACATGATTTCACCATGAGTGGATTTCCGTGTAGAGACTGAGCATTATTTAGTAAAACATTTGTATTGAACGGTACATTTTTTATCCATTCATCGTATAAATTAAATGTGATAAAATATAAGTCTAGTAGTTTTTGTATAGTGTTCCATTAACATTCCCACCTCATGGCGGAGTATTTTCGAGTTTGACAAAATGCGACAACATTGAGTGTTCTTTTAGTGACGCTATTGATTGTGTATGCTATCCTGTTGACATTGTGGATTATGTTTTGTGACGTCATGGTATCGATTTTCACGGTGACGTGCTTTTTTATTGACGCTTTTTGTATTCGGTAAACTTTGTTGTTTACGACATGGTTTTTGTGTATGTATTAACACTTTGACCATTGATTTTGTGTTGACGTTGTTTTAATGTTGCTTTTGTGTTGACGTTGTTATTGTGTTGACGTTGTTTTGTGTTGGTTTTGTGTTGACGTTGTTTTGTGTTGGTTTTGTGTTGACGTTGTTTTGTGTTGCTTTTGTGTTGACGTTATTGTGTTGACGTTGTTTTTGTTTTGACGTTGTTTTGTGTTGTTTTTGTGTTGACGTTTTTATGTTGACGTTGTTTTGGTGTTGACGTTGTTATTGTGTTGACGTTGTTTTTGTGCTGACGTTGTTTTGTTTCGACATTGTTTTGTGCTGACGTTGTTTTGTGTCGACATTGTTTTGTGCTGACGTTGTTTGTGTTGACGTTGTTTTTGTGTTTATGTTGACGTTGTTTTGTGTTGTTTTTGTGTTGTCGTTTTTAGAGCTGTTTTTGTGTTGACGATGTTTTTGTGCTGACGTTGTTTTGTGTTGACGTTGTTTTTGTGTTTATGTTGACGTTGTTTTGCGTTGTTTTTGTGTTGACGCTGTTTTTACGTTGACTTTTTTGTTAACGTTGTTCTTGTGCTGTTTTTGTAGAAATATTCTTGCAGTGACGCAGTTTTGTGATGACGCTATCTTTATAGAGAGAGAGTTTGTTCTTGTGTTGACGCCGTTTATAGATGTGATTTCGTGTTAACGAAGACTATTCTGGTGACATCAAATTTTCTGTATTGACAATTATTTGTTTTTATGTTCCTGAAAAATGCACCTAACCATTTCAACCCACGCACAATGTAAGGATCGAATAATAGAATGATTAATTGGACTGGATTTCACTTCAACATATAACGTGCCCCTATGTAAGGTCACGGATAATATAATTATATACACATAAGACGCCATATACAGACTGGAAACACTCACTTAAATAAAATCTTAAATCGGTTTAATTAGAAAAGTGTTATTACAAAAGAGACTTAAGGAGCTTTAAGGACCTGCCAAAACATTGATTAATGATTACTATGGACGACTGCCATTCTGTTAACGAATATCGGTGACCATTGTCGGGAAGCCCATCCAACTGGTCTCTTAATTCAGATGGTCTTTACAGGGAATTCAATTTTAAGAATCCACAAGTTTTAAGTACGTATACAAACGCAATGTCATTCGGTCAGAAGTAACCTACAAATTCTGATGACAGTTGTGGAATACTTGTTACTGTTAAGACATTTGAATCAGATGCTGTAACATTAAAAACTTCACTTCCTATACGACAAGTCTTCAGTTGGCATTTATGTATTTTCAGAACATATTCGGAAGCAAAGTAATTCTAAATCATTTCTTCTACATCAGCCGCTTATCTTGATCTTTTCACAACACGATACTAACATGGACAGCTTTCCACCAAACTGCATTATAAACGTGATTATTTCAATTTCCTTATTGTTAATTTTCCAGTCCTGCAACCCCAACTTATGGTGTTTAAATGTCGCAGTTGACTCGATATTCAAAGGCCTGTTCCCTTTATCACGATTTTCGTGCAAGAAGTTGTCATATTGAGGACAAACTCGTAGCACAGGGTCGTCATAGTGATCTCATTGAGAAAAATCGGTTTCTTTGAGCGGTTTGAAGCTGAACGTGTTTGATGCTTGTTAGTGTGCCGTTTTTATATACCTTGAGGACGTGACAGTACTTACTAGGATTGACCAAGATTTACATAGCGTAAGTCGTCGATGAAGCAGAAGACGCTTACTCTTCCGGCACACGTCTTATTCTCCTAGTACTTTTTCAGGAGTCGCTATTAAATCTTTCTTTTGTCCATATTTTGTCTTAGGTTTATTGAATTTGAGTTTGGATTATGATTATGTTGACATGTAGGTATTTGCCTGTTGTAATTTTCTATAAGATCAATTTCTTATATCACTTAGATGAGGTTACACTATATGATTTTGTGTAACATCGTGTACATGGTCTGTACGATAAGAACTATAGAAATTCCATTGAGAAGCCAATGGAAACAATTGCTTTCGTGATCGATGAAAGTCAAAGATGGAAGAAACGGCCTAAATGGAGTGAGATTTGTATGTTTTATTCCTCTATACACCGACTTCCAAGTGGATGTTTCTCCACTACAAACTTACACCGACTCCAAGTGGATGTTTCTCCACTACAAACTTACACCGACTCAAAGTGGATGTTTCTCCACTATAAACTTACACCGACTTCCAAGTGGATGTTTCTCCACTACAAACTTACACCGACTCCAAGTGGATGTTTCTCCACTACAAACTTACACCGACTCCAAGTGGATGTTTCTCCACTATAAACTTACACCGACTCCAAGTGGATGTTTCTCCACTACAAACTTACACCGACTCCAAGTGGATGTTTCTCCACTATAAACTTACACCGACTCCAAGTGGATGCTTTCCCACTATAAACTTACACCGACTTCCAAGTGGATGCTTTCCCACTATAAACTTACACCGACTCCAAGTGGATGCTTTCCCACTATAAACTTACACCGACTCCAAGTGGATGCTTTCCCACTATAAACTATGTAGCCTTTTCTACAATCAAGACACATAACTGTACTTGTCCATAACAGAGACATTGATACGATTAATAACACTGATTAATTAATAGTATAAAAGTCTAAATTAATAGCTTTATCCATACACGAGGGGATATCAAGAAGACCGGCAGGAAGAGCAAGATTACTGAATTATCCTGCTTTATTTCATATTTTAACAAATTCCCTTTCGATATCCACGCCCTTGTTCCCATCTATTTTGACGGTGAATGATACCAGATTGGCATACTTCAACATCTTCGTCCTTAAACCAGCTCTCTATAGCAGCCCTCGGATAATCATCCTTGTAAAATCATCGTGCCCGAATGCTGTTTTTCTGTTTGTGAAAGAAGTGTCTGTGGGCTCCGTCTGGAGAACAGGATGAGTGAGGGAGAAGTTATAGCCACACTACTCACACAGAATCCCTCGACGGATTTTTCTGTAGCGTTTCTCCTTATATCACTCCACATTTTACCATCGTCCTGTAAAACAAGAGATCCAACAACTTGCGACTAAAGGAAACCTACAAACGAAATCGGAGAAAGATCCATCCAGTACTTCCCAAGAAATAGCGATAATAAGAATTGTTTATAGACCTGATGAGGACGGACGGACGGACGGACCACAGACGTAGGGCGATTTAAATAGCCCACCAACTGCTGTTGGTTGGCTAAAAATATGTGAGACTCAAATTTTTTTAATATGCTCTCCCAAATGTACCAGCTAAATAAGAAGACTAATTTCTTGAATGTAATGTCTGTTTTTCTCCTGTTTAACCAGCTGCCAGTAGTAACACACATGAAATACACAAGCAGTTTGAGCATGGTTTATTTACAATGTAAATACACAATGTACTTCTGTATAACACATGCTACATCAATACATTACAATCCTTTTACCAGAGCAGATACAATGTTTATCAAAACAAATATGTTTGTTATAAATGTAGTCTCTGGAGACAAAGTTCGTCACTGGCCTAGCATTGTGGTACAAAGTAGTTTTACAGGCAAATGCTGTGTACATCCCATAAACCATTTACTAGAGTTTGAAATGCCTGGAAAAAAGCAATTGCATCAAATATTTCTGAACAATGAAGGTCGTTCATAATGTCAGATGAGAAGATATAGGTAAATAATTAATGTAAATACTTATTTACAAAACAGAACTAATTTGATGGCTCATGGAATTAAAGAGTTTTGTATCAATAACTCCACTCTCAGACATGAATTTACAATATTCTCTCACTCAAACATTCACCAGTTCCTGACCTGGTACATTAGGGAGAAAATGGCAGGTACTCATGTGACTAATTATTCACTGATGCACTTCATCCAAAAGACATACAAATAAAACATTAACAAATATTTTTTTAGGATAACTTAATAACAAAACAAACAAACAAAAATTAAAGAATAAAGATCCGACGGGCTTTACCACAGTGACAACCCATGTATATTAAATAGACTACAGACCTTTTGGTATGTACTTGCTGGCTTTATGTTGATATTGATTCTATAGTATTGTCACAACCATGGTAACTTTAAGTTCATATTTTTGCTGATTTCATTCATTTTTCCTTATAAAGGTAGTCTTCTACACATTCCTTCATTGTTTGTTTTCTCCATGTGACATCTCAAAATAAGCTTGAATCAAAACTATTTTATTTTAGAGACCATGTAAGTTCACCAATATTTGTAGCAAAGTTGTGTTACATAAAGAACAGCTGGATCTCACATTTGTTTCCTTTTGATATTGAATTTCTGCAACTAATTAATAACTATCTGCAGCTTGACCGAGGCTTTTTAAAATCATTAAAATACTAGACCTGTTTTATACATCAAATAACAAAATTTACCTATCACTTTCAATGTACATTCAAAATACTTTTTTTAGTATACTAATTCTATTGTAGACTAATAGAAAAAAATTAACTGAAGAAAAGTGGTGAGTTTCACATGAAAGCAAGGAAAAGGTTTTTAATAGGAAGCTATATGTACAAAGATTGTAGGGAGAATCCTTAATTTTCCTTCTAAGATTTCAGAGTGTTTTTAGGAGTTCCACAGCACACAATACTTCTCAAGTCCTAATCTGCTCATCTTACATGAAAGACCAAGACAGACTTTTCTTTTCACAATGTCTTGTTCGACAGTTCACATTGCAGACTATCCCTTGTCAATGCACCCTATCTCAGCTGCCAGTCCACTTATCACCTTTAAGTCCACTAATTCATCAAAAGAGAGATTCACCTATGGCTTGACCACTTGGTTTGTCATTGGTTGGGGACTATTTCATCAAATGATAACTAAGATCTCGTTAATGTGTTGATCTTTATTGCATCAGTGGGTAGGCATCTCTTTCACCTATGAAGTGACCCCTATTTCTCCACTGGGCTTACATCAGAGACATTCTACGATTTGCACTCTCTGCCATCTGTAGGTTGACCTCATTTCAACAGACGATCGATCCATATTTCAACCAATAGCTGACTTTTATTCTACCTGTGAATTGACCTTTTTAATCCTTGGATTGACCTCTAGCTGTCACGATCGTCTGAGTTCTATTTCTCAAAGCCAGCACTTAGCCTATCGAAGTCATCGTTAACAGATATTCAAAAGTATGATATCTAAGATGACTTCAAGGTCAAAATATGACCTCTATTTCTCAGACAGGACAACTTTGAAGGTCAACATCACTTTGATTACTTTTTATCACAGTTTAACTAAATAACCATTATTTCTGTACCCTATCATAAATTTCTAGCATTGTCACACCGAAGTTCCATGCGAGGAATCCTTATTATCACTTCTGTGCCATCTGGTCTCACCATGGTATAGTTTCCCCTGTAACCATGGAAACGCTATTATTAATCATCATACGCATCAATTCATACATCTTGCTAAACTCAGGAAGATATAGATTACATAAATTCTATTTATAGATTAGAAAGCATCAAGATAGCATTTCACTTCTCTACACAATCCTGTAGAATATATAACATGTAAATCTTTAACTAAATATTACAAACACATACTTGAGTAATGCTGAGTTTGAAAACAATCTGCTATTTTCCTTTGAATTATACACCAGTAACTATAACAACCAGAATTACCATGACCTAACAAACATTGAAAATCTCCCTGATTTTTACATGATTACTATACATGTTATAGTCCCACCAACAGTCTATATACATGATCTAACTGCTATCAGTATTTCCTTATCAACAAGTTTTAATATAGTAAGAAAATGGTACTTACCATAAACTTCCTCGAGGAGAATTGAGGTGAACGAGAGACACATATTGATAACATTTCGTGTCAGGGGACAGGATTGGCTCCTATAAACACACAAACAGAACTAGTTTAAGTTTGATTAATCCTAAAACATATACATATTGTATGATCAGCACAACATATTTCAGAACAGATGAAACATGACAGTGTAGTCCAATAACATACATGTCATCATTAAAAGAAACAGTGACTGAAGCTTTTTGAGTCAGGATCTAAAATGGATTTCCAAACTCACACTAATGAAAATTTTTCATGTAATTGCACACATTTCAACCTAAATAAAGTTGAACATTAACAGCTGATATCTGTGTGAAGTGGATAAAACATACAAAACTCAGGGTACATGCATGACTTTATAGATTGAAGAAAAGACAATGTGAGGGCTAAACAAAAATTTTTTTTATTCCACTGGATTATTTCCAATCATAAAAATTAGTCCTCACTTTGTAGAGATAAACTCAATAATTTGTTTCCTTATCAATGGTACACATATATCACTGGGAAAAAATTGATGATGTTATCTGTTTAGGTGATTAATGATGAAAGATAGAGGTGTCCCATGTGGAAGGTCCAAGTGGGATAACCCCTACATACATTTTTGTGTAGGAAATACCAGGTAAAAAGGACCATGTGGGATAACTCCTACATACATGTATGTGTAGGAACTATAAGGGTCCATGTGGGATAACTCCTACATACATATGTGTAGGAACTAAAACGGTTCATGTGGGATAACTCCTACATACATCTGTGTAGGAACTAAAAGGGTCCAAATAGAATAAGTTCTGATAGTGATTAATTATAGGTAATAACACCAACATAACACCCATTCCCTGATGCCAGTGAGTTCAACATCTATCAAGGTTAAACAGATATATATATATATTCTGGTATATTTGATCCATGAAGTAATAACAACAGTAAGGACAAGTGAATTGTCAAATTTTCCAGGCAGTCTGACCCTTTATCAAGACACAAATGATAGATAAATTACATCACACACATAGAACGATGGTGTAAATTTACGTGTCTTGATAATCCCATAGGCTGATGGATGCCGCAGGACCTTTATAAGGGAGTAGGAACATTAGTGTCTTTGTTCACATAACTTAGTACTTACCTGACCTTCTATTGAAGGCCCACGTTCAGTGTTGATTTTAGATGTGGAAGTACAAAACACAAACCACTCCCTATTTCTCAGTTGGAGTATGTCCATACCCAGGTTTTCTATCCGGACACAATACATCCACTGAAATATAACATTACATCAACACATTACTATAAAATGTATTTTTGTTATTAGACATTTTACAGATATATCTCCAGAACCAAGTACAACACAATCAGTCTTTTTGTCTCGATCCAAAACGATACCAATATCATGTATTATGTATTAATGTTGTAAATGACACTAAGAATTTGATATCAAATCACAACAAAATAATGTCCCTAGAAAACTGACAAAGAACACTAAAATGTAAAGTACTCATACTTACAGTGAATGTTTTTATTGGTTTTGATGTTTTCATCTGTAAAAGACAAAATATATTTGACACTACTAGCTTTAAGTTTCACTAACTCACAAAATTAAAATTTAAAAAAGAAAAATGAAATTTCTAACTGAATATATAAAGAGGTGCTATACACTCACACTAATTATTTGCATTCAAAATAATTTTAAACTAGATACTATCTTGTTAAAATATGTTGCTATCTGAACATTAAATATGGAATTCTTACTCTGTCTTTGTTCTTAATTATTCACATTAAACAGCTGATCAGTAAGACACTTTTTTCTAATGTTTATACATCTCAACACCTATACAGAATGTTTTATCATAACCCCTGATGTATATTGTCTCCTCTCATACCTACCTCAGTATATTGACTTGCTCCTAAAAAGAATGGTATACAGGTGACCTGGATGTGTTTTGTTGTTTCCTTGTACACAACATTGTCCATGTCGGACCATGGAATGTGTGTCTGTATTGTAATATTCAGCTCTGGTTTCACACGACATGCTGGCACTATACAAACATGTAGAATATATTTTAATCTAATGTTTTACTGCAATATACTTACATATATATCTCAAAGACGTTAAAACATTATAGGAAGAAATTGTCCACACAGAATAAGGAACGTGATATGATCAGCTTCACTTTCATTCTTCAACTGTGATTTGTATAACACATAATTATTATAAAATCACAAACATTTAGATGATGTGTACATCACTATGTAAAGAAGGTAAATTTTGTCCAAAATATGTGAGACTCAGGATTGATGTGACATCACTTAATATTGGCTGGGATCAGAATTCTAACTGTAATGACGTACTCAGTGGTGTCAAATAGACAATTATTCTTAATTTTCATTTTTGTTTTTTTATTATTGTTTATTATAATGGCACAAATTAAATTTCTTTCCAAATTAGTTTTTAGACATTATGTTACATAATTTTACTTAACAAAATCACAGAACTAAATATGACTGTTCCTGGCGATTTTATAAACAGACATTCTAAGCCAATAGATAAATTAAGAAACATAATATTAACACTGATAAAAGCACTAAATCATTATTTGCCTCTATTTATACATGTTATTCAATGTGTCTTCAATCCAGTGCTGACTCACAGGAAACAAACACAAGTTTATTTATAAAATATCAAGATCAGATTCAGACAATATATAATGTAATTTCCTTTAGATATAAGGAAAATAACATTGTATCCTATTTCTAATTGCCTGCAAAAAAAGACCTATAATCAAGTCAACTTAACACTCAGTATTATATGACCAGTGTGCCCTATTGCCCTCCCGAATTACACAGAATCTAGATTGTTTACCAGTCTATCATACCTTTGTCCTTGTCATAATCGAAGTATGACTTGAAGACTTCATTGGCGATCGGTATTTCCTCTGTGCTGGTGTAGGGTATGATGTCGTCGTGATTGACAATATCTGTATTGCTGACTTTACATACAGTTGCAGATACACCTGAAATAAACAGCAGCATAAGATATTTATTTCTGACCATGCTTAACAGATTCAAAATTAAAATCTAATCCAACAGCCAGGATTATAATTAGTGAACAACTACCAATAAGAAACAGTTTGGCAGTTTGACATGTTAAAAGGATTCCAACTCATGTTAAAGGCATGGTAGATCAAAAGCTGGTAACCAAAGACACCACCATGGTAGATCTAAAGCTGGTAACCAAAGACACCACCATGGTAGATCTAAAGCTGGTAACCAAAGACACCACCATGGTAGATCTAAAGTTGGTAACACAAGAAACCACTATGGTAGATCTAATGCTGGTAACCAAAGACACCACCACGGTAGATCTACAGCTGGTAACCAAAGACACCACCATGGTAGATCTAAAGCTGGTAACCAAAGACACCACCATGGTAGATCTAAAGCTGGTAACTAAAGAAACCACTATGTTAGATCTAAAGCTGGTAACCAAAGACACCACCATGGTAGATCTAAAGCTGGTAACCAAATACACCACCATGGTAGATCTAAAGCTGGTAACCAAAGACACCACCATGGTAGATCTAAAGCTGGTAACCAAAGACACCACCATGGTAGATCTAAAGCTGGTAACCAAGTTTATTTATACCTATTATCACACATGATGTGAAGTTGTAAAAATGATATAATATAAGCTTTGTTTCCTGTGACCCTCCTGATGTCCTGCTCAAAGGAACACTGACATTCCACACCCATTTACTCACCATTTCTGTCCTGTAAGTAATGCATTGCTGCCACCTGGTTCCTCTGAAATAAAGCAAGAAGTCTGTACAATACAATATTCATTGATTTGAACTTTTCCCTCAAAAAACCAACAATGTCACCTAAAGGAGTTAAAAAAAAAGATAATAAATAAATAATAAAAACATGGACGATGAAAATAAGATTTTAAGCTTTTGGCATCAGTAATAACTGTATTTCAGAGTAAGAATACGGATAGTATGATTTAAATATATACCAAAAATGTATTGTACTTCTAATTCACCAGTACAGTATTGTATGTATTGTACTTCTAATACACCAGTACAGTATTGTACTTCTAATACACCAGTACAGTATTGTACTTCTAATACACCAGTACAGTATTGTACTTCTAATACACCAGTACAGTATTGTACTTCTAATACACCAGTAAAGTGTTGTACAGTATTGTCCTTCTAATACACCATTACATTATTGAACTTCTAATACACCAGTACAATACTTACTTATTACACACTATTACTGTATTGTACTTCTAATTCACTAAATACAGACTGTATGGTTCTCAAATACAAATTTGATGGCAGCCATGTAAAGAAGAGCTTTAGTAGGCTTAACTTCCACAGAAAGACATGTATATATAGACCAAAGTACATATAATATCATTTGAACACTCTATTCACTTTACCTTATATGGAGAGTCGCGAGGATCACTCAATACCATATAATACTGCTGAAAGCTTCGTTTGATACGTTTAGTGTCACTGTGGTGAGATTTGACATCTGTCTGCTTGCTACAAAGGAAATATAACAATTGTATAGGTACTAACAATTCACAGGAAACATATACATGTACAAGGTAACAAATTCTGATCATATTATTAGTGTTTTAAATCACTTACAACTATGTACTATAGGAAATACAAAATTACTGTACATATATTAACAATTGAAAGGAAACATTTAAAATGTTTATCTACATCAAAGGAAATGTTTTCATTACAATTTTTTCAGTAGTGAGTAATCAGGAATGGTGTACATGTCTGTAGATCAGTTCCCGTTCACTATAAACATAATCAGTTTTTGTCAGGTATAGATATGCCATGGTAAACATGCCTAGACTTCTCTGTGGTTTTAGCAGAAATTCTGAAGTGTTACCAAAAACATACGTAGATTTCTTCATGTTTTTAACAGAAATACTGATGTGTCAAGTAAACATACCAAGATTTTTCCATGTTTTTAACAGAAATACTGACATGTTACTGTACGTATTCCCAGATTTCACCTTGCTTTATCAAAAATACTGACATGTCAACAATAACATACCCAGGTACCTAGATTTCTCAATGTTTTTTATTAGAAATACTGACATGTCACTGCAAGCATGCCCAGATTTCTCCTTGTTTTTTAACAGTAATACTGATGTGTCCAGTTAACATACCTAGATTTTTCCTTGTGTTTATCAGAAGTATTGACATGCGTTATATCAAGAATTCGACTGTTCCAGGAGAAGAGAATTATACCTCTGTAGAAAAAGGACTTGTGGAGGAACAGCTACAACAAAATCAACAAAACATTTGAGTTATATTAATAGACTTTATATAGCATTGATTATTTAAGAACACCAGTTCAGCTATGTGCATAGATGGCATGGATTCTGAATATGAAGATTGTGTGTATGTGACTCATTACCTTGTCAAAATGTGTTTAATGGTCTAAATTGCAAGAACATTATTCCAATTTCAGAAAAATTAATGATGAATATGCAAATATCAGTATTATGTCCCTGTATTTTAAGGAGATCAAGGGAGGAAATTTTTTTTATTATTTGATACAGTGTTTGTTAACATCAATAAAATGACATAAATTTTCATTTTGTGATTTCAGCAGATCGAAAGTTCTGGTCAAGTTCAGTCTTTGCTTAAATTTGTATCTGATCAGAAAACTACATACATGTATGGAGTCATATATCATTTTATAAATCAAACAATCCATTATTATATCATCTCTCAAATAATTTCATACTTTGGCAATGCTGATATGACTGGCTCTTTAATTTCTAATAGACTTTATGTGAATTTTTCATCTTTTATTGTACATACCTGTCCTGGATCATAAGGGATATCTGCACTTTTTGCTTCCTCACATTTTCCAAATTCTTTTAATCTTGATCTGTAAACAGCAAACATTTTCTGTTACTTGAAATACAATGCTACAACATGAAAATATTAAGCTTAATAAAATAAAAGAAAAAACACTATAATAATGTATATTGAAATGTTTTCCACCTGAAAACTATCACAGTCTTTTATGTCTGGAAACTGTCACAGACTTTTCCACCTGAAAATTGTCACAATCTTATCCACTTGGCAGACCAATAAGTTTTTAACATGCTATCCAACTTGACCAGTAGAATTTTGGCCCTCATTAAGGGGAAACTAAGCTTCAAAATTAGCAGTATCAGTATCAGTTAGGTCTAAAACACTACAACATGACATAAATCATTTCAGTCCATGTCAAGAACAAATGAAACCTGTACATGTTGATCCAATTAGGAACAACAAAACACATCATTTTAAACACGGCTGCTCCCATGCAATGACAGTCATGGATAAGGTTTTAGAGCTGTTAAGGCTTAACAAGACTTTAACAACAAATCAGGATGTACAAATTCAAAAACACAGTATAAGATCAAACCATTTCTTAATGAAATAAGTGAAATGGTCAAATGTACACAGACAAAGTTTGCAAATTGCAATATCAACTTAACAAGACAGAAATTGGAACTTCAAATGCATCCTCTCACCCTGGATGGTAAAATTCTCTCAACTTATGTTGACACTTTGAAGTTGATTACATATTATAATGTTCATTCTTTTCTATATCAGTCTAAATGTTGTTCATAACAGATAAGACAATTCAGTGAAATACAGTTTCCAGCAGAAGGTTAAACTATATGCAAAACCATTTTTTTCTTCCATGTTGGTCAATGATCACAATGTAGGTCACAGTGATCTACTTTTGATACGTGACACACCACCTTACCAACATGAACCCATAGGCATGAAGTTTCAGTGACTAGTGGCTAACACAATCAAGTCATGACAAACCTTTTCTTTGATGTAAAAAGGTCAAAGATAAAAATGTAGGTCAGAGTGACCTACCTATGATCTGCTACTCACTGCCTCACCAAAGTTAACCTATACCCCAAGTATGAAGTCCCAGTGACAAGTAGTTCAGAAGATTGAGTTCTAACCAGAAAGCAAAGGAATGGGCAGAGGGATGGACAAATGGATGGACATGACACAAGTCTGTAGTCCCCTCTGGTTCCTAGAAGGAAATGAGAGGGTGCTGTATTATCATAGATGACATAATACATTGATGTTCAAATACGTCCTCTTATATCCTGGGATCAGATCTTGAATTATGGAGAGTACAACCCATGGTTCTACTACTTTTATCCCTGTTACATAAAAGGCTAGCCAATGTCTATAGCGTATATGCCTATACTGTACACACCTATAATTTCCCAATTATTCTTCGATACAGCCAGATTTTCATATTTGCTGGTGGCCCCAGTACGGGTATAAGTGGAAAGAAAGACTTGTAAGAGTCTTGTGTTGTCTGTCTCTGCCTGTAAGAATAGGGATCTTGACTTTTTAAAGTACACGTTGAGGAATGATATAAGAATATCTGATGGGATCTGATGGGACAGCTATGTAGCTACTTTGTGGTGAGCAATTATGAAGAATGGGTTCGAAGTATTCTAAAATAAGTTATAATGTATTGGGCATATCGAGTTGTAGGAAAGGCAAATGACGCACTTATTGTTTAATTTTTAATAACACAATACATACGTTGTGTAAAAACGTTTCCCACATTGACCTTCAGCACTCAGATCAGCATAAATACGCCGACAAATATGTCGAAATCCTCCACGAAATATGTCCTTGGCCATTATTTTCTCCGGAAATACAATAAATGCATGTAATTTTAGAGACGTTGTATTACACAGATATCCGGAAAGTTAAATTTGTTAACGATACTGTATTTATACACACAAATTCAAACAATTATACACTTATTGATTTATTTTTTCTCAGAATTGTTTGTAGTCAATTCAGGGATTATATTGATATGTTAATTCATCGACTAATACGTGTATTTATCTACAATTAAGTGGACTGAATTTTACTTGTGTTTTCACCTCTGTATATCTAACAATAAGTCACCGGTTCGGTGTAGATCAAGGACATAAAAAAACATCTATTGGATCCAGAAGAATTATATTCTGAAACGCATGAACATTTGAACACTAGATCTAAATAGGTAATAATAATAAACACAGAAAATATTAGTAGAAAACACTTTGTTATTCGCACAGATAAATGCAAGAGTTATCTCCCTGTATACTTCGAAATCCCACATCACTTCATGTAATGATTACAACAAAGTATCAAAATGTGTTTGAAACATACATTTGTACAGGTATCGTTGAAATATATTTGATATACACGTGTTCGCGTGCTACATGTGTGTATATAGTGATACAATGTCAGGCTCTAAGTGATGTTAGTTAGATTTGACTTTACAGTTAAAATAGCATGTAAGAAGCATATATGAAGAAAAACCCATTCAACGAGGCGGTACATCACAAATATCATGTCATGCCGTCAGTTCAGCGTCCGACGTCGGAGCGTGAAAACGTCAAGGGATTAACGTGAACTCTCTGGGGGTTGACAAAAGACACGAGAAGAAATCGTCTTCAGGAACGTAAAGTTTATGTTATGAATTTATTTATGGCAACTAAAGAAATCACTGGAATTAAAATGTTGAGAACATCTTGAAAAATGTTAAGATATATGTACAAAACTACATCATCAGTCAAAAAGAAGCAGAAGCTATGTAGTGTTACAAATGATTTCAAGAATTCGAAGTCTACAGGGGGTTGACGTGAAGTAGGCTTTATTTGACGCAAAACAAGGAGAGTGAAGTCTGCGGAGAGCCAACAAGAAGCGTAAAGTCTTTGTGGGTGAAGATTTTTTTGGGGAGAGGAGTGAAGTGTTTGGGGGTGTTGACAAGATATGTGGAGGATGAAGTCTTTCTGTATCAACTACCATATATCAATATAAGAATATAATCTAAATGTTGACAGAATCATAAACATTTTTTCTCAGTACAAAGAAACATTTTCTTTGGAATAGATAGGTAGCTGTCTCGATAACTTTTGGGGAGGAGAGAAGGGAGCGTGGGGCCTACTCCGACATAATTTTGGATTATTTTTCATAAATTCACCCTTTACATAACGCATTGAGTAACTAGAATTGTTGAGTGGCATCCAATCATTGCAATAGTCAAGCTACATTGATTGTCCGAGTTTTTTTCTCAGTACAATGACTTCATGTATCATTCCAGGAATGTACCAAGAAAAATATTTCTGATCATTGGTAGTATCACATTCTTCTTCTTCCTAGAATGTAAGCTTTATGATAGGGTAAGAACATAATTTTTTCAAAGTATAAACATGTTGAACTTAGATCAAGTGAATTTACATCTATTTTTATTTGGAAATGAAAATCTGTCCCTAACCACCAATACAGAAGTATTCAGACACGTGCAAATTTTTATCAAATCCAGCAACAGATTTTAAGTAAAATGTACTAAATGTTAAATATATTATGTATGCCTTGTTAATGTTATCATGTAAATATTTATCATATATTGTATTAGAGGAAAAGGCGGTCTTAAGTTGAAATAACTTGTGCCTAATCCTTTGCTCAATTTTGGGGCAATAAATATGTTTAAATCAAATAAATCAATATATTCTTGTATCATATATTTTCTGTGTATTTCTGTAAAAAACGGTCACTCTCCTTGATTCTGATAGCAACCGTTTATGTAAGTATTATTGAAGTATAATTTCCGACCAAAAAAGAAAAAAAATCCTACATAATCAGTTCTTACCCGACGCCATAATAGTTTTATTGAAACCCAAAGGAATATAGAATATCAGCGTAAACAAAATTTGTTTGTAAAGCACGAATAGGTTTGCTTTCTGTTTCTCGCTGTAAACCGAAACACACAGCCATACCTTTTCCTGCGAGGGCGAGGTACCATGAAATAAGACTCCGTTGTTTTGTTCATTAATTATTCAAATGGCATCATTGTAAAACGACCCTACTTACATCATACATCTACTCTGATTACTTGTATTTCATTGATATGGACCTAGCAACTCGAGCACAGCATACTGTCATTACAATCATGTATTATATTTACTTGTATGAGACATAGAAGTGTATCAGTGCTGTCGGGTAAGTCCTATACCTCTTAGAAATAGCCATGATTTTTCTTTTTCTTCTTTTTATCTTTTCTTTCTTTTTTTTTTTTTTTTTCGTGACCGGTCGCTGTTCCCTTTCAAAATAGACTTGAAAGGAAAACGCATTATATTTCGCTGTCATAAATCATTATGTAAATTATACGCTCTACGAAGGAAAGTTTCACTTTAAAGCCATTTTGAACATTTGTAAATGAATATACAATGTACATGTAGGCGTGACCTGTGTAGTTATGTCTTAATAGCTATTACTGAAGTAAAACTTTGACGTCAAGCGTCACGTGACCTCGATTCGTATCATAAATATGCATATTCACCAGAATAAGCTGAAGGGGACCAGCTTTTCGGTTGTCTGTGTGCCGAGAGACGGGATAGCACTATCTTAGGTTGAAATATGGCATTGTGAAAATCGTGGCCAAAACCCTTTATTGTTAGCGATTGTCATATTACCCACCGTATTGGATGTTTTTACATGTAACCACAATTAGAACAAGATGTTTACATGTTCTCAGGTAACGTAATGACACATACACAGGTATGGTCACTTATGTAAGTTGGGCAGGTAATCCATAGTAGTCAGATAAATTATACGATATCATAAACCCTGTACAATGAGTCGGATAAAGTCTGTTATATCACAATCCCTGTACAATGAGTCGGATAAAGTCTGTTATATCTCAAACCATGTACAATGAGTCGGATAAAGTCTGTTATATCTCAAACCCTGTGCAATGAGTCGGATAACGTCTGCTATATCTCAAACCATGTACAATGAGTCGGATAAAGACTTATATCACAAACCCTGTGCAATGAGTCGGATAAAGACTGTTATATTACAAACCCTGAACAATGAGTCGGATAAAGTCTGTTATATCTCAAACCATGTACAATGAGTCGGATAAAGTCTGTTATATCACAAACCCTGTACAATGAGTCGGATAAAGTCTGCTATATCACAACCCTGTACAATGAGTCGGATAAAGACTTATATCACAAACCCTGTACAATGAGTCGGATAAAGTCTGTTATATCACAAACCCTGTACAATGAGTCGGATAAAGTCTGTTATATCTCAAACCATGTACAATGAGTCGGATAAAGTCTGTTATATCTCAAACCATGTACAATGAGTCGGATAAAGTCTGTTATATCACAAACCCTGTACAATGAGTCGGATAAAGTCTGTTATATCTCAAACCATGTACAATGAGTCGGATAAAGTCTGTTATATCACAAACCCTGTACAATGAGTCGGATAAAGTCTGCTATATGACAGATCCTGTACAATGAGTCGGATAAAGACTGTTATATCACAAACCCTGTACAATGAGTCTGATAAAGTCTGTTATATCACAAACTCTGTACAATGAGTCGGATAAAGTCTGTTATATCACAAACCCTGTACAATGAGTCGGATAAAGTCTGTTATATCACAAACCCTGTACAATGAGTCGGATAAAGTCTGTTATATCTCAAACCATGTACAATGAGTCGGATAAAGTCTGTTATATCACAAACCCTGTACAATGAGTCGGATAAAGTCTGTTATATCTCAAACCATGTACAATGAGTCGGATAAAGTCTGTTATATCTCAAACCATGTACAATGAGTCGGATAAAGTCTGTTATATCACAAACCCTGAACAATGAGTCGGATAAAGTCTGTTATATCACAAACCCTGTACAATGAGTCGGATAAAGTCTGCTATATGACAGATCCTGTACAATGAGTCGGATAAAGTCTGCTTTATCACAACCCTGTACAATGAGTCGGATAAAGTCTGTTATATCACAACCCTGTACAATGAGTCGGATAAAGACATATCACAACCCTGTACAATGAGTCGGATAAAGACTGTTATATCTCAAACCATGTACAATGAGTCGGATAAAGTCTGTTATATCACAAACCCTGAACAATGAGTCGGATAAAGACTGTTATATCACAAACCCTGAACAATGAGTCGGATAAAGACTGTTATATCTCAAACCATGTACAATGAGTCGGATAAAGACTGTTATATCTCAAACCATGTACAATGAGTCGGATAAAGTCTGTTATATCACAAACCCTGAACAATGAGTCGGATAAAGTCTGTTATATCACAAACTCTATACAATGAGTCGGATAAAGTCTGTTATATCACAAACTCTATACAATGAGTCGGATAAAGTCTGTTATATCTCAAACCCTGTGCAATGAGTCGGATAAAGTCTGCTATATCTCAAACCATGTACAATGAGTCGGATAAAGACTTATATCACAAACCCTGTGCAATGAGTCGGATAAAGACTGTTATATTACAAACCCTGAACAATGAGTCGGATAAAGTCTGTTATATCTCAAACCCTGTGCAATGAGTCGGATAAAGTCTGCTATATCTCAAACCATGTACAATGAGTCGGATAAAGACTGTTATATTACAAACCCTGAACAATGAGTCGGATAAAGTCTGTTATATCTCAAACCATGTACAATGAGTCGGATAAAGTCTGTTATATCACAAACCCTGTACAATGAGTCGGATAAAGTCTGCTATATCACAACCCTGTACAATGAGTCGGATAAAGACTTATATCACAAACCCTGTACAATGAGTCGGATAAAGTCTGTTATATCACAAACCCTGTACAATGAGTCGGATAAAGTCTGTTATATCACAAACTCTGTACAATGAGTCGGATAAAGTCTGTTATATCACAAACCCTGTACAATGAGTCGGATAAAGTCTGTTATATCTCAAACTCTATACAATGAGTCGGATAAAGTCTGTTATATCTCAAACCCTGAACAATGAGTCGGATAAAGTCTGTTATATCACAAACCCTGTACAATGAGTCGGATAAAGTCTGTTATATCTCAAACCATGTACAATGAGTCGGATAAAGTCTGTTATATCACAAACCCTGTACAATGAGTCGGATAAAGTCTGTTATATCACAAACCATGTACAATGAGTCGGATAAAGACTGTTATATTACAAACCCTGTGCAATGAGTCGGATAAAGTCTGCTATATCACAACCCTGTACAATGAGTCGGATAAAGTCTGTTATATCACAAACCCTGTACAATGAGTCGGATAAAGTCTGTTATGTCACAAACCCTGTACAATGAGTCGGATAAAGTCTGCTATATCACAACCATGTACAATGAGTCGGATAAAGACTTATATCTCAAACCATGTACAATGAGTCGGATAAAGTCTGCTATATCACAACCCTGTACAATGAGTGGGATAAAGTCTGTTATATCTCAAACCATGTACAATGAGTTGGATAAAGTCTGCTATATCACAACCCTGTACAATGAGTCGGATAAAGACTTATATCACAAACCCTGTACAATGAGTCGGATAAAGTCTGTTATATCACAAACTCTGTACAATGAGTCGGATAAAGTCTGTTATATCTCAAACCCTGTACAATGAGTCGGATAAAGTCTGTTATATCACAACCCTGTACAATGAGTCGGATAAAGACTGTTTTATCACAAACACTGTACAACGAATCGGATAAAGTCTGTTATATCACAAACCCTGAACAATGAGTCGGATAAAGTCTGTTATATCTCAAACCATGTACAATGAGTAAAAGTCTGTTATATCACAAACCCTGAACAATGAGTCGGATAAAGTCTGTTATATCACAACCCTGTACAATGAGTCGGATAAAGTCTGTTATATCACAAACCATGTACAATGAGTCGGATAAAGTCTGTTATATCACAAACCCTGTACAATGAGTCGGATAAAGTCTGCTTTATCACAATCCCTGTACAATGAGTCGGATAAAGACTGTTATATTACAAACCCTGTACAATGAGTCGGATAAAGTCTGTTATATCACAACCCTGAACAATGAGTCGGATAAAGTCTGTTATATCACAAACCATGTACAATGAATCGGATAAAGTCTGTTATATCACAAACCCTGTACAATGAGTCGGATAAAGTCTGCTTTATCACAATCCCTGTACAATGAGTCGGATAAAGACTGTTATATCACAAACCCTGTACAATGAGTCGGATAAAGTCTGTTATATTACAAACCCTGTACAATGAGTCGGATAAAGACTTATATCACAAACCCTGTACAATGAGTCGGATAAAGACTTATATCACAAACCCTGTACAATGAGTCGGATAAAGTCTGTTATATCACAAACCCTGTACAATGAGTCGGATAAAGACTTATATCACAAACCCTGTACAATGAGTCGGATAAAGTCTGTTATATCACAAACCCTGTACAATGAGTCGGATAAAGTCTGTTATATAACAAACCCTGAACAATGAGTCGGATAAAGACTTATATCAGTAAAGTCTGTTATATCACAAACCATGTACAATGAGTCGGATAAAGTCTGTTATATTACAAACCCTGAACAATGAGTCGGATAAAGACTTATATCACAAACCCTTTACAATGAGTCGGATAAAGTCTGCTATATCACAATCCCTGTACAATGAGTCGGATAAAGACTGTTATATCACAAACCCTGTACAATGAGTCGGATAAAGACTTATATCACAAACCATGTACAATGAGTCGGATAAAGTCTGTTATATTACAAACCCTGAACAATGAGTCGGATAAAGACTTATATCACATTCCCTGTACAATGAGTCGGATAAAGACTGCTATATCACAAACCCTGTACAATGAGTCGGATAAAGACTGTTATATCACAAACCCTGTACAATGAGTCGGATAAAGTCTGTTATATCACAAACCCTGTACAATGAGTCGGATAAAGACTTATATCACAAACCCTGAACAATGAGTCGGATAAAGACTTATATCACAAACCCTGTACAATGAGTCGGATAACGTCTGTTATATTACAAACCCTGAACAATGAGTCGGATAAAGACTTATATCACATTCCCTGTACAATGAGTCGGATAAAGACTGCTATATCACAAACCCTGTACAATGAGTCGGATAAAGACTGTTATATCACAAACTCTGTACAATGAGTCGGATAAAGTCTGTCTGTTATATATCACAAACCCTGTACAATGAGTCGGATAAAGACTGTTATATCACAAACCCTGTACAATGATCACAAACCCTGTACAATGAGTCTGTACAATGAGTCGGATAAAGACGGTTATATCACAAACCCTGTACAATGAGTCGGATAAAGACTGTTATATCACAAACTCTGTACAATGAGTCGGATAAAGTCTGCTATATCACAATCCCTGTACAATGAGTCGGATAAAGACTGTTATATCACAAACTCTGTACAATGAGTCGGATAAAGTCTGTTATATCACAAACCATGTACAATGAGTCGGATAAAGTCTGTTATATCACAAACCATGTACAATGAGTCGGATAAAGTCTGTTATATCACAAACCCTGTACAATGAGTCGGATAAAGTCTGTTATATCACAAACCCTGTACAATGAGTCGGATAAAGTCTGTTATATAACAAACCCTGAACAATGAGTATAAAGAGTCGGATAAAGACTATATACAAACCCTCAAAAGACTATATCACAAACCCTGTACAATGTATAAAGTCTGTTATATAACAAACCCTGTACAAAGAGTCGGATAAAGTCTGATATATAACAAACCCTGTACAAAGAGTCGGATAAAGACTTATATCACAAACCCTGAACAATGAGTCGGATAAAGAATTATATCACAACCCTGTACAATGAGTCGGATAAAGTCTGCTATATCACAAACCCTTTACAATGAGTCGGATAAAGTCTGCTTTATCACAAACCCTTAATAACGAGTCGGATAAAGTCTGTTATATCACAAATTATTTAGAAAGAGTCGGATAAAGTCTGCTATATCACACATTTTCTATAACGAGTCCGATAAAAACGGCTTTATCACAAATTTTCTACAGTGAGTTGGATAAACTATATGATATCACAAAATCTCGATAATGAGTTCGATAAACTCTACGATAAGGTTTTGTTTATTTTCATTCAACAAGAGGCGATGAAACATGTTACATACGATTCTTTTCGATGCTTTACAGTTTTCCTATATATTGTCGTCCAAGGTGTAGGTCATTTCTATCCACTCCTCCATTGAAACGGTAACATTCATAGACCATTTCTGGTTTTGCCTACATAAACATTTTTGCCAAGTCTATTGATGAGAAAATATCATTAGCCGTTATTAAGGAAATTTGCTGCTTACATCAGTTAGAAAACAAAGCATGACCCTGTGATTGCCAGACACGTGTATGGGCGTGGTGTCTTCTTACCCTATATAAGGACATACGCATGATGTATCCAATGACAATGACATCCACACTTTATACCAAATTTGCATTGTTTTCCATCTCCACGATCTATGATTGAAAATGGACCGTTACAGCGCGGGAGCAGCTCACCAGTTCCAGTCTCACATCAGCAGGGATGCTTTTGTCCTGTGATTAGTGATTGAATTAAACAAAAATATCTTTATCTTAGCTAACAGCTTTAGTCAGTCCTTAGAGTCCTGACCTGTGCCTATCAATATGAATGGCAGTTATTTGGATTGATTCCAGGACGCCACTTTCTCGGATCACAGCTTTTCCATACGATAGCTGCACGTTCATACATAAACATATCGGGTTAATGTGGTATAGTTTATCCCCTGAGAATTCCTTTTTGTTCTGTACAGATGGCAAAGTTACACAACATTCAGCCATCAACAGAGACACATTTCTGTGTTCTGTATTAAATCGACTGAAATTAAATTCACATTTCATACCAAAATAAAAACGTGTTTCATAATGTTTTTTTAAGTTTCTAGTTCGTCTCCCCAGTGACCGACGACTGAAAGTTGCACATGCCAAGATCAAAGACACGATAGGTGACATGAATTCATATCAAACTTACAAGCGCACGGTGTTAACATTACATTGAATTGTGTCCATATCACCAATAACGAAAAAATACCTAAACGGAACTCCGCGAATTACAGGTAGATCTATTGCAGTTTTAAAAAATGTTTTGTAGAAAAGGAAAACGCAAAATATCACTCGTCCGAAGACGAAGGGATTCGTAATATACATTACCTAAAGCATAATGTATAGGGTACTCAGCAATCATATTTTTTCATTAATGTATATTATTTTTAGTTAACGAAAAGGAATCTGGATTTCATACAAATGCATGGTCAAAACACTTTCATAACGGAACTATAATGGGGCTTCCCGAAGCAAATGTAATCAACTTTACATAACAACCCATCACACTTATTGTAAAATGTATGTAATTAAAGAAGCTTATATATACCATGTCATGCATTTATCTCTAACATAGAAATACAAATGATGAAGGTGTTTCTTGCTTGTTCCCTGACCGGTCTCGAACTAACGTTCTACAGCATCAAGTTGGTTGTAGGTACAGTATTTTTTGGTGCCGTAAATTGTGCGTTCAAGACATGGGTCAAATATCAGCAAATATTATCAAACTCTAGATGCCTTCGTGTTTTGTTTGAGTTTTTTCAGGCCCGACGTATACTTCAAATCTCTGCTAGAACTTGCCAATCGACTGTTCAAAACATCTGTTTACCACAACGAGAAGTGAAGACGTGTCCGTTGATGAAACACTGGTCGGGACGCGTGGGAGGGCTGCGATTTGGCAATACATCCCAACAAAATTAATAAATTTGGCGTTGGATTTTGGGTTCTTATCGAGAGCTGCGGCGCCTATTCAGGCGTTATTACCTGTTGAAAGGTTTTCAGTGTAAACCACCTGGACAGTCAAGTAACCGAGGCAGTGTTTACAACGTAGTCATTTATTACTAGGAAAAGGATATCATGTTGTCTGTGATATTTTTTCCTTGCTAAGAACATATTGGAAATTGGTGAGGGGTATATATTACAGGAACATAACGATATCACAGGAAAATGCTAGCAGCTATCAATACTCTGGTTGACCCGGATGAACATGGTTTTAATGAGACAAGAGGTTTTAAGTGCCAGCTACAAGAACGAAAGGAATGAGGAAAAGGCTCTCCGACTCCTCTCGACCTTCGCTACTACTGATCGAGGACAGCTTGCCTGTTCCAGTGAAATCCTTTAATAAGAACATCGGTGGGGTAGACGATGCTGCCGTGCTTATAGAACAGGAAGTACGTAAAGGCTTGGGAAAAGAAAACGATTCACATTATCGGTCTGTATGTTACTGATAATTCGAAATACATAATATCTGGTGAAACGTTTCATAGCGAATTATGACATTTTTGTACTAAGAATAAGAACTATCGTGACCCTCGGTTCAAAAGAAGCCACACGTTGCTGTGTGGTGGACAGAACAAAAGAAGAAAGTCCTCGGCTTCTTTCCTCCTGGCGAATTTTAATCTTCTAAGGTATTTACAACAAAAGTTCTCTCTCACAATTTACCTGGCGTTCCTTATCTAAATATACTCCTGTGATTGTTTAGTAGTTTGTGGGTTCCTAAGTGTCCAAAACTCCCTAGGCCTAGCGACAACGTTCTATTGTGTCTGTACGGTGTCCAGTGACCGAAATGAAGGGCGGACTCACTAGCTCCTATTTATCCCTAAAGCCTACGTGATTGAAAATTTGATGGATAACCCGAATTGACCAAGGCTGTAAAATTATTTCCAATTTTAAATTTAATTCCAGACAATCTAAGCCAATAGGGTCTAATCAAAATACAAGGCCTCCGATTTAGCCATACTTGTTGACAGATATCTTGGTTCGAGCTATCCATATAAACAAATTACATTGTCACGTAAACATTTGTCAGCAAATTATGCTTTGACTAATGCAGTATTTACAGCACCTGCTACATTTAACAATGAAAGCTGCGCCATCGATACTACATTGTTCGATAACATTTTAACGTTTCACTACACATATCATAAACATACACCTGATACATAACAACACTTTTGATCTGTAACATCCAATATACACAATCAAATACAGTTTTATATTTACAACATAAAACATATTTATGATAAACAATTGTATACTTAATTAATTACACTTATTTAATCGACCCAATATCCGTTATAGATATTATTTCCCTTTCAGGGGCAGATAACCTTCATAGGGTTACACTATTTTTTGTAAAAGTGTTGCTCCTAAAGACACGGGACTACACCAGTTATCATTACCCAGAGACCTGTCAGGCTTACATTCATTGGGAACCCAACAAAGCCCACCAGTGGTAGTCAGTATTAGAAACGTTTATCATAAATCTGTTATACTGCAGGCATTATATCAATCCACATTAGTGATTTATTTACGAAAAGGAGAAATCAATGGGTTATTGAGTGATGGATAATGGTGAAATATGATCGGTTGTTTTACCTTTGCCAGCATATAGCGACATCTGCGAATGTACCACTGTTACAGATAGAGAGGGTCACTAGCTTGATTTATTGTGGTGATGTAAAGAGTGTTTCCGGATAGATTATCGTATGGTCAGATGTATAGTAATTAGACTAGATTGACAGGTACACATATGTACCTAAAAGACTGAAGTTTCTGTCCAATATCTAACATGAAAAACTCTCTCTCAATCATATGGTATGTTCTTTTGTGATGGTGAACAATAGAAATCTAGAACAGAGGCAACATGTACACACTTGTACAGCTGCACCACAATGGGATGATTACAAATCCCCAGTGACTATAATCGAAGCCGATTATGATCTGGATGACGGTGTTGATAACCATGCCGGAGTAAACATCGGTTTAGACTGGGTATAGGTGTCTCCAGGGACTCTGTTACCGCATCCAGTACTACTTCTCTCTACAACTTACATGTTAACTTAAGTCTTTGGAGTATTATTAAACATTTCAAGGACAAGGAATTAAGTGTTAAGTGGTGGATAGATGAACACACTACAATTTCTTTGATTTTAATGTATCGATCATAAGAATAAATGACTGGAAATCGTTCTGGTAGCAATATTAAGCATGTTGACCTGAGTAGTGTATATGTTGCGTCGTTCAGCAGTAAATGATGTGGGGTTACTCGGGTCAATGATGTGACCTAGTGTCATTGTTCATTAGTGGGTCATTAGGCAGCTTGAAATTAGCGTAATATGATATCACATCAATATTGAATCATGTACATTGCCAGCGGATACTGATGATGTTATCTCTACGGACTCCAGTTGTTGGTCTCTTATTTAGACTAAACAGATGCTGTCGACTACACGTCTCATATAATTCGCTACACCTGTGAATTGTTCCCATTGTGATTACGCGGAAAGCGTACTTATAGGTTTCACGTGAAAGTTTCCTCCCCAAGCTCTCCTCATTCGGATCACACCAGCGCAGTTCTCATCCGGATCACAAAAGAACAGTTCTTATCCGGATCACAGCTTTCTCACCCGGATCTCGCGAGATCTGTCCTAAGCCAGATATCTGGAAAGTTGCCCTAACCCAGATCACCTAGATTGTTGCCACATTCACACTGTTACGGTTCTCACTGACAGTAGACGATCGACAATCAAGATTAAACAACTGTTATTTATCATTCCATTTACATTACAGACAAGGTATATTTCCATAAGAAATGAAATACTTTACGCTGAACTTACGGGGGACAATATTCGTGGTTGAAGAGGATTTCATCCACGATTATGAATTAAAGACTAATTCACCATTAGCTCAACTTAATGAAAGTTCCAAATATTACAATAAAGACAGGGACGAGTTTTACTTTAACAGGAGCTCGTCAATGTTTGATGCAGTGCTTGACTATTTAGCAACTGGAAGTCTACACATTCCCGGAAACATATGCGCGGAAAGATTTCAGAAAGAGTTGGAGTTTTGGGGAATTCCGACATACAAACTTGAGAAATGTTGTTGGAGATCATTTTACGGTTCAGCGGAGGATGTAGCAACCCTTGATAAACTACTGTGTCACATACCATGTGAAAGTCTACGAACAAACGGAACTATACAGTTACCAGAACGATCTGAAAGCGGATGTTCCAAATCTAATGTATATAGAATTCTCACTGATAATACGACAAATTCTGGAAAGGTAAAATAGCTATCGTCAGTCTTTTGTTAGATACGGAATCTGTTTAACACAGTGGTATTGTTATTGTATTCATCAATAAGTACATACTGTACAACGTTTCCAACCAAACTATCAATATTTAAATCTAGGTGGCATGTATCCTAGCTGAAATGGTTTCTGATAGTTCTAACGATTGAGCTAGTAGTGCTCAAGGGCATTCATTATCTATTGTGAGAGCAAGTGTAAACACTCGTTTTTATCAATTGTACCGTAAATGATTCATCACAGATAATTTTTCAAAAAAAAAAAAAAACAAAAACAAATAAGCACAGGTTTGTACTTAGCATATATATGTGTATGATTGTTAAAGAAGAAGTTGGAGACTTTTACTGCAATACAACTTAAATCTAACGAAACATGAAATTCGTCGGTTTACGTACGTATAGTATATACATGACATCCCCAAATCAATACTTCATCATATATCGTATGTCCTAATTGACACTTCCTTGTCTGTACCGTATGTTCTAATTGACACTTCATTGTCTGTATCGTATGTCCTAATTGACACTTCATTGTCTGTACCGTATGTCCTAATTGACACTTCATTGTCTGTATCGTATGTTCTAATTGACACTTCATTGTCAGTACCGTGTGTCCTAATTGACACTTCATTGTCTGTATCGTATGTCCTAATTGACACTTCATTGTCTGTATCGTATGTTCTAATTGACACTTCATTGTCTGTATCGTATGTCCTAAGACTTCATTGTCTGTATCGTATGTTCTAATTGACACTTCATTGTCTGTATCGTATGTTCTAATTGACACTTCATTGTCTGTATCGTATGTCTTAAGACTTCATTGTCTGTATCGTATGTTCTAATTGACACTTCATTGTCTGTATCGTATGTCTTAAGACTTCATTGTCTGTATCGTATGTTGTAATTGACACTTCATTGTCTGTACCGTATGTCCTAATTGACACTTTATTGTCTGTATCGTATGTCTTAAGACTTCATTGTCTGTATCGTATGTCTTAAGACTTCATTGTCCATATCGTATGTTCTAATTGACACTTCATTGTCTGTATCGTGTCCTAATTGACACTTCATTGTCTGTATCGTATGTCTTAAGACTTCATTGTCTGTATCGTATGTCTTAAGACTTCATTGTCCATATCGTATGCTGTAATTAACCTTCTTGACCTTAGCTACATTAGTACATTGAAACAAAGACACCTGCTTATCTTACCTGTTCCGAAGTAGCAGTGAGCTTATGTCAAACCACGGGCGTCTGTCTTTCGTCCGTCTTCCTTCGGTTGTGCGTCCATCCATCGACGTTCTTTTAAATCGCTGCTAGACATTGACGACTGAGTGGATTTTGATCAAATATAATTAAAAAGGGTCCTTAGGGGGAAGGGGAGCAATTGTATATAAACGATGTGTCCAGGCCCTCTTGGGCCTGAGGGGTGGGGCCCAAGAAAATTCTTTAAAATCCTTTTGCCGAAATTTGGTCTGAAGAATTCTTGGTGAAGAGAAATCAATTTTGTATAAATGGTTGGCACCGTGGGACCAGACGGGCAGGGCCATAGAGGTGAAATAGAGCAAAGCCTTTAAATTGTATCCTACTCCCTACTCTAGGGTCTTGGCACCAGAGAGACGGAACCCAATAGGGGAAATAGGGCAAATTCTTTAAACTCCTACTCCTCATTTAGGAATGATTGGATTTTGCCCAAATTTGGTTCGAAGCCTTCTTGGATGAAGGGGAATCATTTTTTAATAATTAAACCATAGGTTCCGTTTATCATATGATCTCACCATCACATACAAGTATTGATTTCAAACAGTTTTAAAGTTAAGGTTACCCTGGAAATACCAAAGATATCTTAAATAAATCTATATTTCTTTTCTTCTCTAGGTATGGTACGGAATAATGTGTGTGACGATACTTCTATCTACATTCCTGTTTGTGGTGATGACCGTCCCAGCATTCCGTGTACCTGTTGATACCACGAAATCCTACCCGTATAGCGTTACGTCAAACACTGCCCTTATGTACTACATAACACGTCCACATTACGCTGTAGTTGCCATAGACACCGCGTGTAACGTTATTTTCATGGTCGACTGGCTTGTCCGATTTTTCTGTGCACCAAGTAAGCTAGCATTTATTCGGAGCTTCCTGACTTGTGTGGAGTTGATTTCCTGGGTGTTTCAGTGGATTGGGCTGTGGATGGAGCTTCAGCGGGAATTATTTGCAGTTGAAGGCATATACCCGGTCTTATTTATCATTACGTTAATCTATTGTTTAAGAGTGTTACGCATCTTCAGACTGCTCAATAACAATGTCGGGTTTAAGATCTTGCTTTTATCATTGAAGTCCAGTGCTAGAGAACTGTTTCTTCTCACAGTGGGGTTCTCTTGTGTAGCGGTTGTCTTCGCTCTCCTTCTTTACATGGCAGAAATGGGAACAGACACTGACGTCACACTTCCAAATGTTTTTGTTTCCATCTGGTGGGCAGTAGTGACCATGACAACAGTGGGATACGGAGATTATTACCCGACCACTGCTCAGGGCTATTGCATCGGTTGTTTGTGTGCATTGACGGGTATTCTACTCATTGCACTTCCGATGGCGGTGACGTCATCAAATTTCAGCGATTATTACACGTTCAATAAATATCGAGAACGGTATATGAAAACAGTTGAGAAAACGGAGAATTCGGATTAAGAATACAATCCTTTGATAAAGTCTTCGAAATGCCGGGAAGTCTCTGCGTTTCATGACAAGTGTACTTTCTCGTCAAACGACGTATACAGACACATGTCTGTATGTAAATAACCGAGCACGTCAAGCATAGAAACATATAAATAACCATGGTAACGACATATTATGTTAGAAAACATTTCGTCTGTGTTACCATAGTAACTACATATGTGTTACTATATTAAGACACATTCGATCACTACGTCTGTGTTACTATATTTAGAGACATGTGATCACTCCGTCTGTGTTACTATTTAGAGACATGTGACCACTCCGTCTGTGTTACTATATTAAGAGACATTTGATCACTCCGTCTGTGTTACTATATTTAGATGCATTTGATCACTATGTCTGTGTTACTATATTTAGATACATTTGATCACTACGTCTGTGTTACTATATTTAGATACATTTGATCACTACGTCTATGTTACTTTATTTAGACACGTTTGATCACTACGTCTGTGTTACTATATTAAGACACATTTGATCATTCCGTCTGTGTTACTATATTAAGACACATTTGATCATTCCGTCTGTGTTACTATATTAAGATACACGTGATCACTCCATCTCTGTTACCATTGTAATAACATATCCTTATATGTATCATTAACATTAATACTTGTCATTTCACGTCCTTGGGGTATAGTATTATACCGTAACGACTGAGTATACTCTGAATCTATAAAGATTGCGATGTAATTTAACATTTCGGGAACATGACCATGCTATGATGCCTGTCCTATAGTTGATACACCGTAATCTGACTCGACGTGAATGAAGTGCGGAATAAATGTTTGTACATTTTCACTGTGAATTTCCGTTAAATGCTGACTTATCTTACTTGTACGAATGTAAAACAATTTCTTCTATGACAGTCAAACGGTTCAATTTTGATTTTTCTGATATGTATGTGGATGTAATTATATCGACAGCGATTTTCCAGAGGCCCTATTTCAGCTTTCCTGACTTCAGTTATTTCTATACTGACTGTCTAATGACCCTGTTTTTGACTTCTCTGTCCTAGTTTGGCTTTAATTATTTGTGTCCGTTCAGCATAAGGCTTTCCTAATTATCATTAATTTGATTAAATAGATTAACGATGTTGGTGTATCACGTGACCATGTTCGTGTGCTGGCGTGTCTGTTCGTCATAATCAATCGATGACGAGGGACACGTTTGCAATCGCAAACTTCCTTTTTATGAATGCCGTGTAAGATTTGAATCCCAGATACCTGTCCACAGCGTTCTTTCGCTATAAAACACTAAAATCTGACGAAACGAAACACGTTCTAAGTACAGACTTTTAGAATTTTCATCATGAAAATGTTTGGAATTAACATTTTAGAATTTTACTATAAAAATGTCTGAAATTGACATTTTAGTATTTTTACCATTTTAGTATTTTACCATAAAATGTTTGGAATCGATATTATAGAAGGGTAGAATCTTATTTGTATTGTTAACGTACACCGAGGGAAAATGGACCGGTCACCCTTTCTACAAAGCACGCTGAAGTTTGAAACATAGATAAAACAGTCACCTGCACAACCACACAAGCTACCATTTCGAATTTCCAAATCCATGAACTGTAAAATAGTATTTGCCGTTTGCAGAGCAAGATGTATGGTCAATACTACTGATAAACATTTTATATGTTACTGACCTTGTCACTTCCAATTGTCAACGTGAAATATTCACCAGACCAAGAGGGATACGGCAAGATTCTGGGATACGGCAAGATTCTATAAAGTAAACAGTCTGTTGTTAAAGCCTCAAATTGTCTGATGAAAAAAAATTAAAAACAAATTATCTTCAATTTATACATCAGTTAAGTACCATTTACATGTCTTGACTTATAAAACAGTCCCTCCTCGATTCTCAAGGGGTTACAATCATTATCGCTATTTGAGAAATAATATCGAAAGCGACGCTTACCAGGAAAGGAGTCACATACATACATAAATACCTACATACGGGCATGTAAACCTCGGGTTACACCATACTTATATCTGACATGTGGATTTCATAATTTTAAGTAGAAACTCCAGGTTCTATGGTAGAGACAAAATCTATATCAGAACCAAGGTAAGTAAAGTACTTGTATAGTAAGGATCACGTGATGTAATTAGACTTTTAGGTCATTTGTTCTGAATTCTTGCACGTGGCGGTCATCAGGTTATATATCAGAAACACTCACGCTTAAACTTCTCAAGTTTGATTAACGAACCGGAATAAGTCTTGTTGTTTAGCTAGTAGTGGTTGGAACTAAGTGATGGCTCCAGTTTACAGCCATGATGTGTAAGCGGAACTCAAGTGTGAGAGATGCCTGCATTAACAAACTGATTCATCCGTCAAGTGGCCAACATACCTTTTCTATTTTACCGTTCTTCTGACGTCCTCTTATGTCGGGTCATTCTGTCCCAGATTACAAAATAAAGCTACACGAAACGCTGTCATTGTAATGAAATCCTACCTATTCTATAGAATCAACTGTTGCGGAATAAGACCATCTTTCCATCCAAATATGTATTATACAGTATAACTGAACCGCCAAAATTATCACCGCAAAATTGGATAGTCATTCTGAGATTTGAATTATTCCTTTTTGTCTTCTTTTCTCCCAATGATAGTCATTTACAATGTTGTTACATAGGAGTACAACAATTGTTTCAAAATCTGTCTATTCTTATTTGTGTTTTTTATTTTTATAAAATAGTAAACAAGTAAATATTTCGATTTGATAATTGTGAAAATAAAAGAAAACAAGTTTCTTTGAATTATCGTTTGTTGGTTTTATCATGTCCCTCACTGATGCCTAGATCTTTTAAAAGTTGTCATCTTTAAGATGATTCATGCGAGTAATAGCCACCTTATGTTAATTGTAAACAATTAATCTAAATTTGTGATATTTCTATATCATAACGAATGAATATGTCATGATGAAAATTTTATGAACAATTTACAAAGTCATCTCTTTCTCTACATAAAAATGCAAGTTCGCAAAGAGTATCGTCAGTTTGGTACAGATATATTAAGGATGATGTCTAAAACAGCGATTGAAAATTATTGTTCGCAAATTTCTAAGCGCCGTTTGTACTAAATATATAATCTTATTAAATTGATATACAAGTGCTTGGTATAAACCTGGGTCACTTTCTTAAAATTCACATTGAATGAAATAAATCAATTTATCATTTAATAAAACATCCAAAGGACAGCTGGGGTGGTTACAAACTCCGAATCTAAACGGAAGGCTGCATGACAAAGCCCTCTAGTGGTGTGTCGATCAGGTCGCAGGTTTCGTACAAATAAATTGGTTCCATGAAGAAGATGGTCTTCACTTGATTCAAGTACCGGTCACCGCCTGAAAAAAAATGAAGTTAAATAAAATGAATTTATATGTCGTCTTTGTTTAATGTACTACTATACAAACATGTTAAGAATAATTACTCATTAATTTTATAACGTACTTGATCTATTACAAATCAACAGATTCATAAAGCACTGCTGGAAACAGATGAGATGTACGCGATTTATAATTATTTGTAATAGATATGCTAAAACATTCTGGCACTGAATAATTATGATGTGAAAATTGTTTCAAATAGGACATTGTTGTACGAGTCTTACTATTGGCTACTCGAGAGAGGAATTTTCCACCATGCAAAGGGTTTAGAACCAGACATACAACTCCATCATGGCCTTCATCGATGTTAGTCCTGTCATGAGAGAACAAAGGAATTATTAATATGATCCTATCAGCAACCATCAAGAAAAATGTCATACACAGAAAACTACGTGCCGTCAAACCGAAAGTTTGTATGGAATGATATTTATGGCGAAGCCCGACTTCCGGAACAAAGTATCCAGTTGTTTATTGAATAATTAGAAGTAATCCGAAGTTACTTCCGTTTTGACGTACCTGAGTGCCACCCGATGAACTCCGTTACGATCGGTGTCGTGTCTCTCGCAGTTGGCGACGAAGTTGCTCCCGTCCTTCAGCGTAATTGTTGCGCTGATATTCGTAAACAAAATTTCAGACAATGGACCTCTTTTGTATGTCCAAGTTCCCTGCAGTTCTACGGGAAGACTACACCCGGATCCTGATATATCAAACAATAATATTGTAATGAAATGTCGGCTGTTGGCGTTGTTTGCAATTAAACGAATCTCCTTAGAATCTTGCACCTTACAAAGAATTATGGGATGACCAAGAAATCTATTCCTTTTAAAGCCCCAATATACGTAAAAATCACTATAAAAACAAACTTTATCTTATTTTCCCCGTAATATATGTAACAAAATAAATACTTTCCTTGAAGTAAATAAAATAAAACTGACTGTTTTCAATTTAAATAAAAATTGAAAAAATCGGAAAATAAACAATGTGGGACCCACAATAATTCATACATTACCGCTCGTAGCGATGACATTGCGCATGCGCATATTCCGCGTGTGTAAACATGGCAGACACCCTACAGACGTTCACCAGTCGCTTCCTTTTTTCCCAATCATACATCAGGCCAGTTCTGAATTCTTACGTTATAATTGTGCGTCGTATCGTTTCTAAACTAATTATTCCTTCTAATAATTTCCCAAAAACTGAATGTTTATCACAGGAATACCTCAAGTCTACGACAAGACTTCGCAAACAATTTTTGTATACAAAAACTTACCGTAGACATATCTGCATGTGCTTCCTCTATAAGTATAAACCTCAACTCCCGCGAGATCAGGTCATGAACTTTCCGACGTTGTTCGGCAACAATCGTAATTTCGATGGTGGCGTGTTTAAAATGGGGGTGTGTTTACAAATAGCGAGTTTCAACTGCTCATATATCAATACTTTATGCACAAAGTCATGGTAACTATTGTTTGAATAACTTAATTTTAACTACATCTTAGAGAATATCTCAATAATTATGTGTGATTCTACACTAAAGTTTTGGTGAATGTTACGTATATCAGGGCTTTAATCTGGCTGTAAGAACTGAAGCTATGAACCATGCTGTCTAGGTATATATATATATATAAGCAATTTGTACAGATATATATATATATATATACAAATACAAAATGGCCGACTCTAGAATAGAAGGTACTAATTATTTAGACATGGTTATGAACGTACTATATCATGCTGTGTGCTGTTTCTCTATGATCCTGACCAAAATTTGAATTGGTACGATTTTCCGCGAATGACGGACTGTTTTTTTCACGAATAGATATCATTGCTTAGGTTTTCTATGATCATATAAGAACTGTCATTCTTAAGTCTATGTCATTGATATTTCTCTGTAAATTCATCAGTCGGTCTTTACAACCGTATGTTTGATTTAGTATCTTAGTAGGTCAAATTAGTAAAGTGACACAACAAATAGCAGAAAGATTTTACTTATCCACCATTAAATCTCGCACCAAGCTTTGGTTAATGTTATAATGCATTTCATTTCTTATATTCCCCCGGTATTCACCAAAATCCTCTTTTTTTAATATCTAATAGTTACGCATCGTTTCTTATCATCCTCCAGTAATCACCAATGTTTTTGTCTTTTGATATCAACAAGTTACGTATGATTTCGTAGCTTACTCTTAAACTTATACAGTAGAGTCATAATTAGAGTTAATTAAACTGCATCATACAGTAATTTGCATTCTTCGTGTACATCTGGAGTAAATATGGTAATAAGTAAACTTACTAACACCGGATAATTGAGATATCTTTACACGATCTGGCGAAAAAGGGAGATAACCTGACTCTATACTTACGGGCTCTGGATGTATAGACACCGGAATTAATGTAAACGGTGCATTGATTCAGAATGGTTGGTGTGACGTCACTGCTGACGGGTGACGGCGTGAACAATCCACCATCTGGTACCTCAACTACGAAAAAGAAGTTTACCAAATATTTCACAAATCTGTATTTACTCTTAAGTATAGAATTTCTTATAACAGAACCAGTAGAAGACTAGATATGACGTTTCCATGATGACTACACAATCACTTTCATCAAACAAATGACTAGTGTTGGTGCATGCTAGCTTCGACGTGCGTAGTGTACAAGATGGTACGGAATCGACCAAACTTTTTCAGCTGTACTATAATCCTATGTACACTAAGATCGAAAATAGTGTGACGAGACGGTAAACAGATTATAGACAAAAATACACCAGATGGTAACAATGTACTGTAGTCAATTCTCATACCTTTTGTTTACCACTTGGTCACATCTCAATGCGATTAGAAGAACCTAAATGTCCGGTATCTTTAAAACATTTAGCCTCTGGTATGGTTTATCTATCGAATGTATCCATTTCACAATATTTACACTTGCGTTGCATTCTCTCTAGATGAAGTAAGCCCAACCCAATGTCAATAATTTTCGATATTTACGTACGGTGATTAGGCTTGCACATAGATATCAAATAAATTGGGAACAAGATGGCGACTTGACCGGAGCGCTTCTTGGTTCGGAGATCTAGGTTTGTCGAGCTTTCATGCTAACACAGGTCACAGTACTATGTTATTGATTTTGATGATGTTCTGTTGTTGCAACTAGCAATACCAAGTTGCTTTTGTTGCTTTAGGAACTCTATGAACCTTGTAGCCTGACACCATATACATGTATATGTGTATACTGTAAACAAAACTGACCGCCATATTTTCCCAAGGACATACGTGGTACTTGGAATACGCTCTCTCTTGATTGGGTTTTTGACCATACATATTGCCACATTTATATATAAACATTGATCAATTATGTCTGATCTGGAATCTGAGTGTTCCAACAAAAGAAAATTTGATTCTTCTCCTGGTGCCCCAGACCATCCACGACATAATAGATCTAGAGGTCACGCCCGTGGGAATTCTGTGCCAAATCCGATACCCGTTCCCAGTTCTGCCCATCGGATAGATATCGGAAAAGGACAAATAGTTGACATGAACACCATCATTAAATCAACTTTATCTAGTCCGGAATTGGCTAAATCCATAGCACCCGTGTGGGCGGAGGCATTCGTCCCGTGTATGTCGGTCATGGTAAAGGACATTATTGAATCTACAATGACCAGCCTCCTGAAGCCACTCCAGGATAAAATCGAGGTCCAAGAGTCATGTATATCTAGCCTGAAGACCTCTAATGACACTCTGATTAATAAATGTGCCTCTCTTGAGGAAAAAATTAATGACTTGAGTATTGCACTTGATGAAAAATCCAGCAGGCTTGATGAGAAAGTTGAGGAACTTGAACAATATGGCCGCCGGAATTCGTTGCGTTTCCATAACGTTTCGCTTACTGCTGGAAAAAGTTTACAGATCCCAAAATTGTAGAAATGTGTAATTCTAAGCTCAATGTCAGAATTGAGAAAGATGATATATACAGATCTCATATCATTGGGAGAGAAAACCGTGATGGAAAATTCCAAATCATTTGCCGTTTCCGCAGCTGGAACGTGAAAAACGAAGTTTTCCGGAACAAACGAAGTCTCAAGCATGACCATGAGAAGATCTATATCACTGAGGACCTCACAAAGACCCGTCAGTCAATCATCAAATCACTTGGTCAGGCCAAACGGAAGAAATATATTGACACTTACTGGACGGCTGATGGAAGGATTTTTGTCAAAAAATCACCTACTGCCACTAAAATCCTTATTAAAAGTCAAATGCAACTTCTTCATGAAATTCCATCCCTGTCTGAAGACAATATGCTTTGAAAATTGAAATAACTACCGTGTGTATATCTTTGTCTTAAAAACAATTTTAATTCAAAATTATATGAAGTTTACACATTCAAAAAAAAAAAAAATATCAATATCTACAATATACATTCCTTTAATAAGTAATAAGATGCTGATATAGGAGGTACTCATATGATAACACAGTTACACAGTAATCACATATTTATACATCAGGTATTTACATGGCTCTAATAGTAATGACATGTTTAAATATTAGTTATTACAGAGTAATTACATGTTTTCTTATATCAGATATTTACATGGTTACATAGTAGTTACATGTTTATACATCAAGTATTTATTGGTTAAACAGTAATTATATGTTTATACATTAGGTATTTACATGGCTGCATTGTAATTGTGTGTTAAAACACCAGGTATTTACTTGGTTACACAGTAATTTATATGTTTATCGACATATAGTGTGTAGTATACCGATAAGATATTTTTTGTACATGTATTGTCATTTTGATCTATGCAATGAATTTGCATATTTTTGTACATAGTTCCTGTTGCTGTATGTGTTTATTTTTTACATGTGTATTTTTACTTGTGTGCCTGTATGAATACTTCTGTAAATTGTCCTTATCAGTGTATAGGGTATGCATGTGTGTGTAGTTTCGTGTAAGTGTGTCTGTGTGCAAGTCTGGTAATATTTCCACTTTCTGTAATATTTTCATGTCTAGATGGAATCATATTATTGTACATAGAAATTCATTTTAAAGAAAGCTATATTCACTTAGTGACTAAAGAATTTTCATATTGTTTTATAGAATTATTCTATAACAAATCTAGGTACTTCACCATTTTCTATTTTTCCTCTCCATCAATCCTATTATGACATTCCACATAAGAATACTTAGGTGTTTTGTTTATGTGTCCTTTCTCTATATTTTCTTCTTTCTCACCTTTCACCTTTCCTGTCACGACCTAAATATATCATCCCTTAAGACTGAGTGTTTTGACAACTACATGTTTAATTTAACTGTGGTTTATTTGACCGATGGCCTCTCGATGTTTAAGTTATTGTTTGATGATCAAGGGTAATGATCTAGCCCAGTATCGGGCGGCTATCGGTTGTTTCTATCTTCGTATCACCGGTATACCTATTTCACAAATTTTTTTCATCTATATAAATATGTTTAAGTGTTTTAATGACTTCAGGTTTAGAGTGATATTTATCTTAACAAGATCGTGCTGTTTCATTCATGTCCTTCTTTTTTGTATAACTGATAATTCATGTTTCCTGATAATACTGCATCTCCTTCTACTAGTCTGTAATGATATCCATCCTAACCCTGACCCCTCTGAAAATAACGATGTATCTATCTTTCACCTTAACATCCGTAGTTTGAGGAATAAATTATCTCAATTAGAAAATTTGACATCTGATTTTGATATTGTCTGTGTCACTGAGACTCACCTTGATACATCTATAGCGGATGGTGACGTACTCTTAGATGGTTATGAATTATACCGTAAGGATAGGGGATCTCCGGGTGGGGGTATAGCTGTATACACATCCAGGCTCTTGTGCACCCGTCGTAGAGCTGATTTAGAATTTCGGGTGGGTGAAGTTATTTGGACGGAGATCCAGTTTCCAAGGAAGAAATACTTGTTGTGTACTTTATATAGACCTCCGAATATCTCACACGCCTTTTGGAATCACTTTCGACTTTCTCTAGAATCCGCTTTTCACGAAACTACGCATATAGTTGTTGTTGGTGACATTAACGTTGATCTCCTGACCATAGAAAACACACATGCACTTACTGACATTGTTCACTCTTTTCACCTGACCAACGTTATAGACATCCCGACACGCATTGGACGCACGACTGCTACACTACTTGACCCAATTTTTCTCTCCGACACGTGTATTTCTAATTTTTCTGACGTAATTGACATAGATAACGGCCTTTCTGACCATAAAGCGACATCTGTTGAACTGACTGTTGAGACTGCTGTTAAAAGGGCATATGAACGCAAAATTACTTGTTATAGAGAAGCAAATTTTGAACTTTTTAATGACAAACTAAACGACACTGACTGGTTAGATTTATTTACGACGTCGCATTCCCTGGATGACATGTGTGAATAATTTACAAACAGATACCTAGACATTGCCAGGGAATGCATACCGACAAAAACTGTTACTATCCGACCTAACGACAAGCCCTGGTTCAATTCGGAATTACGACGTGAAATTAGGAAAAGAAACAGATTACTAAAAAAATTTAAAACTAACCGCACTCCAGGCAATCCGACTAAATTCCGGAAACAACGTAATCATGTTAATAATTTAAAGAAACGTACCAAAGAAAATTTCTGTGCGGACATAAATGGTATTTTAGATCGTTATTCTGACTCGAACCTCAGAAATTTTTGGAAAATTGTCCGCAGACTTCTAAGAACATCTGACTCAACAAGTAACATACCTCCCCTTATTAGCAATTTTGGAAATCTTGAAATTACAGATGAAGGTAAAGCCAATATTCTAAATGATTACTTTGTTTCCATTTCTACCATTGACGATACTGACGTTGACATACCAGAAATAGAGCTACGGACGGACGCTACTCTATCAGATATACCATTTCAATTAGACGACATTACTGACATTCTAAAATCTTTACATGTTAATAAAGCTGTTGGCAGTGATACAATAAGTCACATTATGTTAAAAAATACTGCAGAGTCGATAGCATATCCATTATATCTAATTTTTAGATCTTCCTTGGATACTGGTATCTTTCCGTCACAATGGAAACTGGCTTTAATTATGTCATTATACAAAAAAGGGAATAAAAATAAGTCTTCTAATTATAGACCAATAGCTCTTCTCCGTACTCTTGGCAAAGTTTTTGAACGTTTGGTTGTAAAATATCTAAATAACTTTTTACTTGATAATTCTTTGATTTTTAAATACCAGTCAGGTTTCCAGCCTGGTCATTCTACTGTTCATCAAATTATTGAAATTTATCATACATTATGTGAAAATATGGAAAAGTTTGGCTGAACAACTATGTCAGTAACAGAAAACAGCAAGTTTGTGTAGGAAATAGCAAGTCTTCCGTTAAATCTACAAGTTCAGGTGTTCCACAAGGTTCAGCATTAGGCCCCTTACTCTTTATTTTGTATATAAATGATATAGCTGATAACCTTGAAAGTCTTTCTAAACTGTTTGCCGATGATACTTCATTATTATGTTTCGGTTCTTCCGTTTTGGACATTGAAACTAAAATTAATAACGACCTAGCTAAAATCCAACATTGGGCAGAAAAGTGGCTTGTTAAATTTAATCCCCTAAAAACGGAAGCCCTACTTATTTCAAACATAGAGCATGATCATGTCACAGATATTAAATTTAATAATGTGAGTGTCGATTTTGTTGAACATCATAAACATCTAGGTGTAACTTTAGATGAGAATTGTAAATGGGGTAAACATATAGAAAACATTTGTAAAGATGCATCTAAACAGGTAAGTATCCTACGTAAATTAAAATACATGTTAAATAGACAAACTTTAGTCAAAATCTATAAGGCTTATGTACTTCCATTATTAGAATACTGTTGTGAAGTTTGGGATGGGTGTTCTCTCAGTGATGCAGACAAACTAGAAAAACTTCAGTTAGAATCTATCAGAATTATCACTGGTTTACCCTCTTATACCAGTAGAGAATCATTGTATTCTGAGAGTGGTCTAGAACCATTATCAGAAAGACGCACTAGAAGAAAACTACAGCTTTTCTACAAAATAATTAATAATCTCACTCCAAATTATCTGTCTACTCTATTGCCCCCTTTAGTATCTGAAAATTCACAATATAACCTCCGTAATGCACAAAACTATTCTTTACTAAATTTCAGACTACAACTAACAAACTTATCTTTCTTTCCGTCCACTATCCGACTTTGGAACCAACTTGAACTTGAACTTAGACAAAGTGTTTCTTACTCTATCTTTAAACATTCTCTTCGACCCACTTCACTAGTTCCATATTATTATTTGCGTGGTAGTCTTAAGGCTAATATACTACACGCTAGGTTAAGAAATAAATCCAGTACCTTAAATAATGACCTTTTCAGATCCAATCTAATAGATTATCGTTTCTGTCAAAGTGGACACCCTGTTGAATATACTTACCACTATTGTTTTGTTTGTAATATTTTTTCGGACCAGAGAGCCATTCTGTACCGAGAACTTAATAATTTTATCCCTCTAGACCTGCAGTTACTCCTACATGGTAGTATCATCTACTCATATGAAGATAATGTAAAAATATATCAAATCACTCAGCAATATATACTTAATTCAAACAGATTTTTATCTTTATCTCTCCATCTACCTCCCTCTATCTCCTTCCGTGATAAATGTAAAAATATTTGGTCTCTCCCTGCTCCGACACAAGTAGTGACGTTGTTTTTTTTTCTGAAGGACCCGGATGCCAGGAGAAAGCGATATCCGCACGGGATGTGATGAATTGTAGAAAAGTTTGAAAGTTATGAAAAGCGTTTTGTATTTTTACTTGTGTTGTTTGTATCAGGAAAGACCGCTCTACATGAAGTTATTTAAAACTCTCTCTCTCTCTCTCTCTCTCTCTCTCTCTCTCTCTCTCTCTCACTCTCTCTCTCTCTCTCTCTCTCTCTCTCTCTCTCTCTCTCTCTCTCTCTTTTTTTTTTTTTTGTATATTATAATTGTATTTAAACATGTCGTCTTGTCTTGTTAATATGTATTTTGTAAAATTTTATAGGAAATGGCTTTATATAAGTTAGAAAACTTGTGTCCAATCCTGCTTGTATACTTTGTACAAATAAAATATGTTTAAATCAAGGCGGAAGTGCACGTGTGGAATTAGGGGTGAGGGTAGCAACAGGTAAGGTATGCCGTGAGTAATAGCTGTGTAGTGTTTGCCTGTAACCTATTTATCGGTTTACATGGTTACAGGCACGAAATACAGACTGTGGTGAATAGCTTATATTGTTACGTATCTTTCATTTCACTAATTTGTTTCTTTGAGGGTCTTATTTTTCGGGTAAATGTATTTCTAGTATTTATATTAGCGTGTGGTCAAATTAAGCGTAGCGTGTGTGATGTATTGTTGATATATTAGTACTCCATGTCTAGTTTTGCTGAAGACATATTGGTATGATTATGATATGTTAAAACCATCTACAGGTATCCTAGGGCGGCAATTGACGCCGGTATGAAAACGTACGGCAGCCTTTAGATGCCATATGCGTTATATTGTTCGACTAAGTGATAGTGTAAAAAAATGGACCGCCACTTGACTATGTCCATATCTTAATGCAGATATGGTGTATTTATTTTTATATAAATAGATGTTTAACGTATATAATGTACCATTGATGTTATAGTGACGTCACATTATCATATGTATGGATGTTATCGGTGTAAATGCTTGTGTGTATTGTTTGTTTAAGCTTCCCATGACGGAGTGAGATTATTCTTATATAACCATCTGGACCCTACAACAAGCACAGCTTCGGCATCGGGGCCGGTCCCAGGTCAGCCACAGGAAGATTGATGGTAACAAGGGGCGGGTTAAGGGGCTGTTGGGACAGTTTCCTACTCGTCAACTGTACGTGATCTTGGAACGAAAAAAAGGAGGAGTACCAGTTTGGGCCTTTTGGTGGCCATGACGAATACTTTTTATTTTTTGTCTATTTAAACCTTGAGGTCAGGCGGTAATGATATGACATTAATCTTAGGTAAGCTCAAGACTGTTCAGTTGTTATAGGGGGTTGAGTGGGGGATCAAATTCATAATTATTGCAATATATTATCAAACAAATTTTTTTGTTTTAGTTTTTTCTCTTAAATGTCATTTGATGATATAATTCAAAACCTTCACTAGAAAAAATGACCAAAAAATATGCCATTGTTGAAAAGTAGGTCACCATAATTAAGTGCCCTAATTACTAATTAAGTCACACTTGAGCACCTTTTTTGTCTTACTGCATCTATAAACAATACGTTTATCACGTGCAGTGTATTTATTTGAAATATTTTTGCAAATATGCATGATATTAAAATGGAAAAAAATCAATTTAGCATCGGGTTTTACAGGATCATAAATGACCTTTGTCTATTACTTACAGCATTGTATTTTTGTTTAATGCTTTAGTAAGGGGAATGGTGGTGTTAGGATATTCATTTAGGAGTCACTGTCGCTGTCACAATCTGACCAGTTCTCCAACGTTATTGCGTCATCAACACAACTAAGGAAACTTGAGGAGGCAGTTGTTTGTGCAGTATAAGACTGGTGTCGGTCATAAGAAAGATACCATAGGACAGATGCAATGTGGGCACAGCAGCCGACTACTCTGGCACCAACCTTACATTGACAATACCAGCCTGATATTGGGGTCAGTCCATTAGAATATTCAATCCAAAGATTTTACATTTTCGAAGCAACATATCGTGAACGAATCTGAACTTTGATCAAGTCAGGTTTCTCCCTGCATAGCATAAGTTCATACTGACCATCTTCAGCTAAGTGCACTTTGGTATAGGATTTTGCCTGTTTCAGCTGATATACCCCCATGGTAAGATCACTCAACTCTGGTTCTGATAACTTTGGGAAATCAGGCAAACTGGCGTTATCAAGCTTTACCCCAATAGACCGCTTCCTTGTTAACCCTTCTGCCTCAATAAGAGTTTGAAGAACATCGGAATGAATATCACCACCCACTATATGAGAAGCACAGCACCTAGATATGATTGGAATCAAGATGCCTGTCTTAATGAAAATCTTAACTCTTATTTCCGTGCGTGGTTTCACCATTTTACTTTTCTCATCTCTGGACTTTCCACAAACGAAACATCGCGATTCAGTAAGCGTAGCTTGTGGAATATCAAGTTTGATTTTTTTTTAGAGTCAGGTGTCTCATTCAGAGCATTCTAAACCACTGTTAGAATGCTCTACTGGTTCATGGTGTTTGTAGAATCTCCCTCTGCATTTCTTACATGCAGGGTCACCTAAACACAAATCTTTATTGGTGTTATCTTTCAAGAAAGACAGAAGATCTGCCTGATTCTGACATTGTATTCTGACTTTATAATCTGCTTTGCAGCAAGCACACTGCTTGTGTACTAGCATTTTACAAAACGTTAATAAAAACTAAACAAAATACTATAATATATATGTCACACTTGTATGAATGAAATTATATTTAACGGTTTAGTGATACACAAGATATGTGCATAAGTCAATGCATGTACGAACTGCACAGAACAAAGTATACTCCTCCTTTTCTGTATTGTTTGGCAAATGCTTGTAGACCACTTGTTGTGTGGTACTCGTGCACTACACCTGCTAGGTAGTACATGGTAAGGAAGGCATTTTGGAAGTCATCCCAATTGACACGCGTGCGGGATATTGCTTGGGAAACGATTGCTGTGCTGCAGATCAGCTGCGTTCTTGTATTCACGTTCATGGAGAGGTGTTGGGTTCATATTTGTAACTTTATGTGCTGGTTAGAAGTGTGCGTGAGTGTGAATATGCTTTAGTGTGGATTGGTATTTGTATTTAATAAAATGTAAATATCTTCTAATGCAATTGCTATGTGTTCTTGCTTTCATTTCTGAACACCTAAATCCGACGCTTGTCTTACCTTACATTTGATGTTATAGTGACGTAATATTATCAAATGTTAGAAGACTATCGTGTTGAACATTTTTTTGTTAATAAAACGATCGGGAAATGAGAGCAATACAGAGGTAACGATTTTTAGAATATTTAGAATATGAATAAACCCTATCCCACACATATATAGAAATAATTGTAAAATGTATATCTATAATAGAATTGGACATCTGTGTAACAGAACCGTACAACGTACGCACGAATGAGCGATATTTTTCCTATCGTGCGAAAATCGTGAAATGTTGCTTGATCCCACAATTGTAAGTGCCAAGCAAAATTGTTATAAGGGCTGATAGAGAAAACAATCATTCAGACGTGACGTGACCCGAGCGATACAATGCATTCCAGAAAAATGCTAAAATTGTTTCTTGTTCGTTACAAAAAATGCTGGATTGCAATTCCGCAATAAAAACAGATTCACTTGAAATTGATAAGGCCCCAGTATGAGCTCTCCTTTATGAATATTTAATGTATTATTTTCAATTTTTACGCTTCTTGAAAGGAAAGATTTAGCCACCTTGCTTTACAATGTGAATATGTGTAATTTTGAACTTTAGTTGAATAGTTATGATCCATTCCTTGAGATTAAGGAATTTTCGTTGATAGTTCGTTAGCATCTACATAGTGGCTGGCTGTAGGGTGGTCTTAAAAGCTCCGAAAGCGGGCCTGAGATCTTGATGATGAACAGTGCCTATTAATTTGAGATATGATAGGTCTAGCAGATCCATACACAATTTAACCATAGTCTAATTTTGATCTAATAAAAGCTGTATAACGTCTTTTCTTTTTCTTTTCAATCAGCTCTCCAGTGCAGTATTCAGTGCCTGAAGGCATTTGACTTTAAGGTGTTTCATATGTGGAAGGAACGACAATTTTCTGTCGAATATAACACAAGAATTTGGTTTGCTCAACAACCGGAATGGGTACACCACGGAGAGACAGATTTGGATCGTCGTATTGTTTTCGAATTTGACAAAAATGCGTACAAACTGTTTTTTCTTGTGAAAATTTCAATCCATTTTCATCAGCCCAAATCTGTAGTCGATTAAAACATAATGCATAAGTGAACTTTCCTTCGTTATCAAGCAAGCCCAGATCTTTGTGTATACAGGACATGTAATAATGTTTCAGCTTGGCCCCCATCATGCTGCTAGCTACGTCACCATTGCATTTAGAAATGTAATGATTTCTTGTCTGTTGTTTTTGGACTATGATGACGTTTTACACATAAAGTAAAATTGAACAAAAGTCAAAATATAGACGGGGAGGTTCAGCAGCACATGAGGTCAATAGGGCCTGTTTCGCTTTCTCTCTTGATTCTCAGTAGAAATGTATATGGTTGTCGGTTTGTTACCTCAACTATATAAAAGCATATGACCCAGAAATAATATCCCTTGGGGTGTGCCACATCGAAGGGGCCAATTCGCACATAACAACAAGGGGCGATTCATACATAACATAACTATGTATATGGTTATAGCGTTGGGATTTCAACTATTTAAAAGACATCATCTAGAAGTCCAGAGGGGAATTGGGCCACACCCAAGGGCCAGTTCTTACATTGTGAATGCGTTTATCTCATGATGTCCAGCATTGCTATAAGTTGTTTAGGGGTGAGGATCTTAACTATTTCAAAGATGTTGCCGTGAAACCTAGTCCATAGGTTTGAAACCAGATCCCACATCATGATAGTGTTCGTCCAACATTAATATATATGGTTATGAGGCGAGAGATCCAAACAGCTTCAAAGGTGCAACAAGGAAACTAAGTCCCATGGGATGGTGCAAAACCTAAGGGGCCAATTCTAATACATTGAATGTTTTATCTCCTGATGCCTATCATAACTATATATGTTTAAGGAGTCTCAAGTCCCTTGGGGTTGGGCCAGACCTAAGAGCCAATTTTTACATCACCAGAGTGTTCATCTCTTTAGGCCAAGCAACGCTATACATGTTTATGGGATGCGGATCTAAACCTCGGAGGCCCAGATCCACCATTAACAGAAAATGTCATTGGGATATACAGTATGAATGCACTTCTCAGCTGCGGATTTGGGAGCAGCATTGGCTCGTGAATACGACAACAAGTAATGCTTGGGATGGTCATGTTCAAATTAATCCATTATGGCGAATACATAAAGCGGCCTTTCAGTCAATGTTTATCTTATCAACCAGTCAAAAGACAGAAAGCCATATAATACTAGTGATAGAATATGTTATAAACATCTCAACTCTGTCTGCTTATGCTTACATCCTTCGCTTTTCATCCATACTTGTTGGTTATTATTTCACTAAATCGACTATTTAATTATGATAAAGTTGTTTGTTAACAATAAGTAACTCGGTGCTTGCTAATAACGTTGAAGGAATTTATTCATTTAAAACTCGTATTGTATTATTTAGCTTTGCAACATAGAAATTTAACAGTTGCTTAGAGAACATTAGACTAGAAAATAAATAGTTAGTTAATGGCAGGTAGGTACTAGTATACTCTTATTATTACATTCAATATATATGTTACAAATAAATATACAGGATTATCCAGATTATGTATTAATCTACAAATACCTAACCAGAATCTCGAAAACCTTAAATTCACCAGTAAAACCCATTTTGTACCACTGCACACTGACAGAAAGCAACGTGCTTTCCTTCATCCATCCAGGTGCCTGTCAAGCAAAGTCCAGCCTTGTGTACAATATTTTGTATCTGTTCCAGCGTATATTTGCAGCTGAGTCCTTCACCTTCATGAAAATAAATGCGTTCTCCCTTCTTTATATCTAAATCGATTTCTAATCCAGCTGCAAAAATTCAGTAAATATATTTTATTTAACTTAAACCCATTGTTTGTAATGATATATAATTAATGAATTCATGAATTTATGATTATGAATGCAACTTACGTATTGGACATTGCATGTCTTCCTTTGCTTGCATATATGCTCTTACGTAGCTCATATACCCTGGGCTCAAATCAGATACGAAATCTATCCCATACGTGAACCTCGCCAGGTCGATCACACTTCCTTCCTCTTTGTTCAACCTTTCAATTCCATATTGGTAGAATCTTCTTTTCACACCTGAATGATTAATATTGCATAACATATTCATGAATATCAGTTTGTTATCGGTAATGATGAGCATGATCGGTAAATGAAAACGCAATGTCTTCATAATACATTTGTTACTGAAGTTGTGAAAATGTAATGATTCATGATTTATAAGATATGGGCACAGTCCGGTGTCGTATATACTTGTCCACACGATAAAGGTTTTCACATTTCGATGATAAAGGGGAACGCCTGATATTGCTATAATTTAATTCTTTTTATTTGGGTCTTTCTGTATTGCTTTTTCTTTTATTCATATTTTGAACTCTTTTTTTCTATTGGAATTAATATATTGACATGTTTTTAAGATTGAACAAAAGACACACAAGTGAATAGCACCTTTTCATAATTAAAGGTATGATACAGTAGAGCTAAACAATGAATTAAACTGCATCCTACAGCTGTTTCGTCCTTCAGGGACTCGTCACTGATGCTCAGGACGTAAATGTTGTAGCCGAGGAGGCTACAAAGGAAACCCAATATAATCAAAAGAAACGTCAAAATCTAGACGGGGAGGTGCAGCAGGCCCATTATTAAATAAATTTCGTATTTTTTTTTTATAATTTTAGAACAGCAGGTACATGTATATTTTCTGAATCGTTGTCACTATTCGAACGTATCAAACGTTGCAAGAAGGCTACGGCAAACCTCTAGGAATTAAAAGTTCACCAGCAGTGACTACCACTTGGTACAAAAGACATACAAGTGAATAACATTTTTCATTAATTGTGAGTATGATAAAGTAAAACGAAACAATGAATTTAACAGAATATATCCATTACTACTCTTTTAACATATATATTGACGAAGTTATGATAATGCTGAAAGGCAACATTGTAGTATTGCAATTCGTTCTGTTTGTATCTGATATATATAGTAATAATTATGCAAAGTAGTAACTGAAGCTTAACTTTGTTAGTTTTATTCGATGAAAACTTAAAATTTCTGTTATACCAAATGGGTGTTTTAGCACATTTACTTTTCAGTTCAACTTATTTTGCTTAATAGATAAAGTTTGCCAAGGCTGAAATACGTTTTTCCATAATAAAGTTTTACATTTCTGTTGTACAGTTGCTAAATATTCAAAACCACAATTATCAAAAATATCCCTATCTGCATTAGTGTTGAACAGTAGTTGTCATTTACCTTCCGAGGTGAAAAGTCTACGAACCCATATAAGTTTCAATGAGGCAATAAAAAGATTAGATTCACCATTTTGAGACCCCCTCCTACACAGTTTGTAATAACAACGTCGCTCTTTATTTTTTATACTGTACTTTTCCAGAGAAAGCTACTTAATTCTGAATACAATTTTGAAATAAAATTCATCAGGATTTGATAATGATATAAACAGGTGATCTAAGTTAGATGAAACGAAATGAAAATTTAATCATTTATTTAATATAATCTTCCTTTATTAGAACTTTTATGTTCTTTGTTCAAAAGGTTACTTAGAGACGTTCAACGCAGCTCATTCTAAAACTCAACGTTTTTGCTTGTCCTTAAAATTTGTGCAGCAAGTGAGAAAGTTATCAAAATCCGTATTAATTAAACTTGCAGTGCATATTCTGGCTTTGCAATGTAACCATATGAACTCTTTCATGTTTGGAGATTCTTTTGTACTCCACGCGACCTTGAGTTACTGAACGCGCTTCTTGAGTGGAAGGAGTGAATGGGTTGGTCAATATCGAAAACAAATTGCATGATTTAAATGATAACTTCATACGAACATGTCGGTGGTGAAGTACCGGTTAAGGATGGTTAGTTCAATACAAATAATCAAGCAAAATCATACAGCATTCTACCGTAGCGTATATAAGAACACGCCAACCACCTCAATGTATGGACATGCAGTCGCATGTTCAACCAAGGGACCCGAGATGATCATGTTATCAAACTTGACCCTTGGGTCTGGTCCAATACCTAAGGGCTTAACTTCTAAGCCATAACATCATAATATGTAATAAGACTCCCACCCCATGATCATAACTTTGAAATGATCGTGATCGCAAGCTTACAGACGTAAATCTATATAAAAATATTCTATTGCTTGGCATAAAGCTTCGGATGAACAGTCCATGGTCCTAGTTAAATTATTCAAGTGTATGGCAGTCTTTGTCAGGTCATACATGTGTTTTGAAATCAGAAGAGTACATATAAAACATATATAACCTCTGGTGAAGACCAAGTTGAGTGGTTCAACAGTTTGTATTGTTTTGCAAGACATTTTACGTCAATTGCTATAGATGGTGTGGTATAAATCTACATTTTGTCGAGTGGGTAGCCACAAACACGTAAAAAGGAGATTATGTCTCATAAAACCGGACTGTTCTTATAATAAAAAGAAAGAAGATACCAACAGGTTGCCATAATCATACGACAAACAAACTCAATAAGGAAAATAGAAATATTTACATGGATACTTCAGAAAAAGTATATGGAGAATAGGACCAGAAGAGTAAGAGTAAACGCCTTTTGGTTAATCGACGACAATAGCCATATAAACGTTGGTCAAGCAAAGTAAGCAATGGCACGTTCTCAAATGAGAAAATATACAGCAACGGAACCAACAGGCAAACAAATGAGAATCAAACACGTCCAGCATCATATTGCACAAAGAAATAAACTACTTATCAATATGATGACCGTAAAACTTCCTCATAGTTTTCATCAACCTGCATCTTTTGAAAATCCTGTGTTACACGTTTATCCGTCAGATGACAACTTCTAGCACGGAAAATCGTGATACCGAGAAAAGACCTTTGAATATCGAATTAACTGCAACGAGTAAAAGTTATAAGAAATCAAAATCATCACGCTTATCATACAGCTTGATTGAAAGCTATCCATGTTTTTTTGTAATAGGAAAATATAGAGATAAGCGACTGATGTAGAAGATTCTATCTGAGTTAAATTTCTAATTATAGTGGGTATATACGATGAACGTGGTCAGTAAAAATGTCAGCCACCAGAGAGCACAGTTGATTCCCAAAGATATCAGGTCCATTACGATAAGTGTGTGTTGTCGAAATGACTTACCTGCATCGTCATTGTAAGCCTTAAGTATAGCCTCTTTATCTTGTGTGATGTCAACACTGATCACAAGTCGACATTTGTCTGGAAAAGAAAGAACACGCATGAAAATTGTATACAAATATCAATTTATTTCTCCAGTCGTGTCTTTGAAATATCAAGTACAAGAACTATACTAACAAGATATCCCAGAAGTATCTTTGCGTTCATCATCGTATGACCTTTATTTGTTCTTTTGAAATCTAAATCTTTTGTCTTCTATCCTGATTTTTTGCTACTAGTTTGAATTTTCTAATCAGTCCAGCAATCAGAAGGGCGGCATAACTACGGATTAAAAAGGAATATACAATTAAAATTTTAAGAAAGATCAATCTGGCTTTATACAGAAATTTATACAGAAAATTATACAGAATGAATTCTTTCAACGCAAAAAAATTCAAGATTGCCTATTGTCAGCCAGCGTTTTTTCTGATCCGTCCGGAAATAAAACGGAAACGCCAAGTGACCAAAGTTGACCCACAAATAGATTCTGAAAACGATCCATCGAGTAATGAGGATAAGAAATATGGACATCTTTTCATGGAGAGACTACAGAGGTAGGGCGGTTTCAGATCAGGTGGCAGACTAAGAATGCACCACGAGTCAACATAATTCAAGTCACAAATTAAAAATACACGCAGTTACGACTCATTTTTGTTGTGTTTAATTAAGTACAGCAACCGATGTCTGATATTCTTTGGTTACATCTAGTGTCCATGATAATCGTCGACGTGGCATACCGATTTCTTCGCCCTTTGATTAATCTTTGATTCTGGTAAGTGACATGCCGAAACATGCACTTTCACATCGTACGTGTTTGTGACGACGATCGCAAATAAAATGAGCGCAATTGATGCGTTAACATCAAACTATACCACCATTAAGTCGTTCATCCTATTTTTTTCTCTCTTCTGAGAACATGACATTACTAACTCAATTCTTCCAATACATTTTATGAACGGCGATTTATTATTTACTTACGCAACTCTAATTGAAACATTGTTCGTCTGTTGACATGAAAATTTACTTAAATCTTACCTGTCATTATCGAAGATATCATCCTGAGAGTATTCACTTGGTCATCATACGACATGTTCATCATGCTAGCAAACCATAAAATGAACTTTACACCACTGGCATGCCTGCAACAAATTTTCGTCAGACAAAAACCCTTCGCTGTCAAAACGATATTCTCTTGCACCGAAATAACATTAAATTATTGAACAAAAGTTTAACTACGTTTTAAATATACTGTTTTAAACTTTTCAAGATTTACATGACAGGTATGTTATTGTGCCTGCAGATACGTCGTCCAATAACTTGATCCTTGTCTGCAATCATTATTATATTTCCTGCATACAAAATGAGCTGGGTTTGCTTGATAAAGAAGGAAACCCTGCCTCTACATTATGCAGTGTTTTAAAAGATGTTTTGTATCACAATCCTTTAGACTACCTATTAATGATAATAAAACGGACCTCCCAAGTTTATACTGGATCCCTGAATTTCACAATAATCCATATAAACTACTTTTTATTATTGGCTCTTCTAACAGTTCAACTAAGCCTTTGTCTAAACTACTAACTTCCATTCTAGGTACTATCCAATCTGAGTCACGGTCTTATTGTTATGCTGTTTCCTCAAGAAGTAGAATATAATAGTACACTCTCTTCTAAAACATTTGTTCTATAAGAACATTTGATTTTTTCACCATGTACACCACCATACCCCTTTCTAAACTGAAGGAACGTTCGTTCTCCTCTCGTTATAACTTTCTTCTCTAAGATGGGTGAACGGTGGAATCAATATGTGGTTGTGAACTATACTGAAGCGTATTTCGTAAGAAAGATACGTCCAAATCAAAAAAGGAACATACGGAGGAAGCAATTATATAAATAATAGTTTTCAGTTGATGGTAGTTATCATTATTATTATTATTATTATTACATTCTTAACGGCCAGTCAAGAAATAAAAGGTCATTAGGGCCATCATACGGTAAAACACACAGCGATCCAAAAGGAAATAACATTAAACAAACCAAAAGGTAAAAGACAAATGTAAAAAATCTTAAATGGGGTTGTTAATACAAAAGATTAAAATGGTACGTCATAGTCTATTACATAGACCAACATATTTCAGGTAATGTAGAATTTTACAAATCTCAACAGTTTCAAAAAGGGATTTTAGACATGTAATGTTACGATAAAAAAAGTTCTCGAGTAGACAGAAGGCAGTCCAATAAAAATGTTTAACGGTAAATGGCTCATCACATCCTATGCACCATTCGCCTTTCAACATATATGAATGTGTGAGGTATGTATGACCCATCCAAAGACGGGCAAGGACAACTTCGTCTCATTGCTTGTATGTATAGCCTGGATACCATTCACCGATAACAGGTTTAATTTGTTATTGGTATTCCAATCCTCCTGTCATTGATCTTTTAAAAATTGTTTAATAAATGGTTTAAAATCGGTAAAATGATGTTTAAAAACAACAGGTGGTACCGATAAAGCTTCCTTTGCACCACGATTTGCGTTTTCATTTCCTGGTATTCCAATGTGCCTAGGAACCCAGCAAAAAACAATACGAAAGTTAAAAGCAAGTTCATGATATAGTATTAAGGTATTACGAATGAAAATATTTTCGATATTTCTATTACTAAGAGTTTGTAGACCAGAAAGAGTCTGAATGGATAGCAGCGTTCATTACTTTGTTTCTTTGAATATATTCAAAAGCGAGGTAGATAGCTCGCGCTTCTGCCGAGAATATTGAGGCGTTGTTCGGCAGCCGGCATCCATAGGTTTCATCTGGTGTAACCATGGCCGCAGCACCCTTATCATTATCTTTTGAACTATCAGTATATAAATGTACTTTAACTGCAATTTCGAGAAGGGTGAACGAAAGGTGTAACTGTTTGTGTCTGACTTAATCATTTGATGCAGTGGAAAGTTAACTTCAGTTGAATTCATCAGCCAGGGTGGAATTTCTATCGTTCCAAATGACTGAATTTGGTTAACACCAAAATTTGTGTTTTGTAAAAGAGCGGAAATTCGAATACCAAATGATGGAATAGTTTTGGGTTTGCCTTGAAACAAGGTTTTACATTTTGGATCAAATAGAGGGGAAAAGCAGGATTTGAAGGATTTGACCTTAGCTGAATGGTGTATTGCAAAGCCAATTTATTTCGACGGCTATATAGTGATGGTTCGTTAGCCTCTACATAGAGACGTGCTGTAGGTGTGGTCTTAAAAGCTCCGAGAGCGAGCCTGAGACCTTCGTGATCAACAGTGTCTAATACTTTTAAATATGAAGGTCTATCAGATCCATACACGATGGAACCGTAGTCCACTTTTTATCTTATACAGACTCTATAGAGTCTTGTCAAAACTTTCGATGGTATTCATATGCTTAGATCGATATCATATACTGAAGTCATCAACATAAAGAGCTTCCTCCATAGAAGGGGATAATGTTTTGACAATACTGTTGTTTTTAAGTCCAAAAAGTGTAACCGAAAGAATGCTTATGGTACACCCATTTCCTGCTGATGAACATCGGAAAAGGTCGTTCCATTCCGGACTTGAAATATTCTATCTGATAGAAAATTTGAAATAAAAATTGGTAGATTACCTTTAATACCTACATCGTGCAGATCTTCCATTATGCCGTATTTCCACGTTGTGTCGTAAGCCTTTCCCAAATAGAAGAAAACATTAACCAAGTGCTCTTTCTTTAGAAAAGCCTCACGCACAAAGGTTTCAAGTCTAACCAAATGATCGTTGGTACCTCGCTTAGATCTAAAACCGCTTTGTAGGGGTGATATTATGCGATTGGATTCCAGATACCAAGTTAATCTTGAATTTATCCTCCGTTCTAGAGTTTTACAAACGCAACTCGTAAGTGATATTGGGCGGTAACTGGAGGGATCTGTTGTATCTTTACCCTGTTTGGGGATAGGAATAACATTTTCTTTTTCCATGACTTTGGGACATTTTCCGATCTAACAATATAAATAACAATATCTAGTTTTTCTAATGATGACTCTGGTAGATGTTTTAGGAACTGATAGTGAATATCATCAGGCCCTGTTGCAGTCATGTGATTTTTTCATCAAGTTCTAACATTGAGAAAGGTTGATTGTAAGTTTCATTGTTTTCATAAGAGAATTTCAATTTAGTTTTTTTCACGCGTGGTCTTACATTTTTGAAATTTTTGGACTGATTCTTTGCAGAAGAGTTTTTGGATAAAGCAGATCCTAAAGCATTTGCAACATCAATTTCTAAGGATTTTAAGTTTGAATTATGATCATGTGGCCATGTTGGTATTTTCTTAATATTTTTGTTGGATTGACCAATTTAAAAAAATGTGTGTCTGCTTGTATATGTGGTAACATGAATATACATTTTTTAATGTGTTGCTACATATCTTTCCCAAAAGTGTGAGTCAAATATTTATATTTTTTCCAGGCGATAATCTATATATTTTCCACGGCATGGAATCAAGAACGTAATGAAATCCACCAAAACTAGTTCTGATGACTTACTTTAATTGTATAATTCCTTGTTCGTAATCTGCAGCTATTGGTCGGATAACAAGTGAATTATCGTATACCTCTGACAACACTGCTGAAGCTTTCATCAGGAAATCTGAAAAAAATATCGTTACAAGATCAAACTATTTCAGAGGATTTGTTGACCGGCCTGGAAAGTAAAGCAAAAGTGAACTACAGCAGTATAATCGCATTTATCACGATGTTTTAAACCTACCACCAGAGATGTCCACTGGATAAAACTGGACCATTTTCTGCCGTTTCATCAGCTCATCTATTACATATCTCGTTTTAGAGCAGTTTCCGCTTCCGAGGTCAACCAAGGTCAATTCATTTGAATCCCTCGGGATGATATCCTGTGATACAAGAGAAATTGTTAGGAAACCTGGTTTTCAATATTATATGAACAATGCTTCTATATTTTCTGTGGGAAGAATGATTGAAAAGTATATTTATCTTTCGATGTTCTCTTTAACAGCAAATCATTTTCGTTTCTTATATTTAACTGTACCAGAACCATAAATTGTGATCCTTTTCTTAATCGTATATCACTTTCAAGCTCTACCAACTCAAACGTATCTTTAAGTTTACTTTATCGTCATTTCATATATCCATTTATGTCTGTATATATGACTGAAACATCAAATATCTATGAAAATGGCCTACACATTGTGTGATATGTTATATAGCACATACCTGCACATTTAACTCCAAGAAAGATATCTGACTCCTCGTAAGATAGTAATCCCGATTTATCTCACCACTTTCATGTTGAAGTTTAGATCCGACATCATCGTAGTTATACCAGGCAGGGATATACTTGGGATGAGATGTAAGCCCTGTTACCAATTTCTGTTTTTTGTTGTCTGCCATTTTCTTTTCGGAACACTGAGAACACTGATAAAAAATTATTTCCTGGATTATGCTGACAATTTAGAAAAAAATATCACTATATTAGTGTTTAAAATGATAATTGAAATTAACCACAAAATGCCTCCCTAACACACAAGTACTCGACACATGCATTCACCTTGTTTTCTTGTCGCAGTTGAATCGATGTGCAGGGGTTTATTCTAAATTTCCATAAAAAAATTATCCGTATTGACGGACAAACCTCTCACAATAGCTTTTCGAGAGGTGAAGGTTGCCATATTGATGAACATGATGGGGAAGCTTACATATATACACAAAAAGCATTGTCATCTTTAGATTTAGGGCATGCGTAGTGGAACTCGGTTCACTTCAACTTCAAATACGACTAGGACACGTGGATACAGATACAATTAAAACGTGTTAACGTGGTATTCTGCATGATTAGAATGATCATAAGTACATGTTCATGGGGAAGAAACAAATCCAATGAAAACAGAGTGTCGTAAACACGTCTGCACTCTTGGGAGTCCAATCTATGTCTGCTAACAGCTGAGAAAAAGACCATTAGTCTAGGTGATTGACCGAACACTGGACTTGCTACACGTTTATATTGTGACCATTTTAGCTTTTTTCCTCTCTCCTTTTACTTTGGTGTGGAGCTCTAAAATGTTCCCATAGTACTGAAAGATGTCCATTGACAGTGAAGGGCAGATGTAGGTTGGATTAATTTCTACAACAAAGTAAATTTAAAATGAGAAACTTTCATTTCTGATGGCTACGGGTATATTTTATGGCTACATGAACAGGTTTATCTGTAATAGCCAAGAGGACAAAGCACGACCTGATACTATTCGTTGGGGCAACACTTCAGCAGCAGAGCTTCATTATTCTACCTTGGCTTGCTGTGTTGAGCAATTGGCCTGCAAACGGGATGGTTTGGGACTAAATGGAGCGACGGCCTTGTCAGGGGTGACATGTTGGACGAATTACGTCTTTAATTGTCGTATGGAAGAACACTACTAATCAAGACAGTGATGAAATATGACGCGAAAATGTCGCGTTTGAATGTTGAGACATTTTCCTGTGTAGTACCGACCTCTCCAAGATCACTTGTAGGATAAACGTTTGCAGTCACAAGATTTCAGATGTCTCTGGTTTAGTTTTACATAGAAGTAAACTGACCTTATCTGTCATCTTTTCCTAAGCTTTTACGTACAATATCTGTAAATTCTGCCTCTGTATCGTTGTTTAGTGATATTTTGGTTTTTGTGTAGTGGCTATGTCTTGAAGTTCCGATTCGTTATAGTTGTATCGGGTGGACGATACTTTAGGCATGATTTTAGTCCAGTTAAGCTTTGTTTGTTGTTTTCAAATTTTCAAATTATAGAAATCACTGGAGAAAAATAACAAGAAATACCGACATGTCAACATAATAATATTCCAAACACAAAATCAACAAATAGTAAAACTAAAAACGAACAAAAGAAAGAATTACACAGGAACTCTTGAAAAAGTACAAAGAGAATAAGAACAGGAGTTCTGCAGGAGTATGCGACTTCTACTTCATGACCAACAATAGCCTTGTATATCTTGGTCAACACAAGTAAGTAATGAGAACATGGTCAACAACAGATAAGCAATAGACAAACTAACGAATATCAAACCGATCAAAATTCATCTTGCACAAAGAAATAGAATATTTTTCAATGACATCACTATAACGACCGTTAATCTTCCCCATCATTTTCATCAAAATGATGACGGGAAGAGGGTCTTGAATATCGAATCAGCTGCACCATGTAGACACTAAGGATTATGATGAAGGGAATCGAAAATTTCACAATAGGGAATTGAAATCATCACACTTATTATACAGCTTGGTGGAAAGGAGTTTCTTACTTTGTTTTAAATATATTTCAATGAAATCAAGCTATTGAGACGCAGTCAAAGAATATAACGGAGATACAAAAGACACACATGACACACTTTTAAAATAAATCTAGAAAAAGATGCATGAAAATCCAACAATGAATCAACGTGCATTATACAGTTGTTTCCTCTTTTTAAATTAAGATTTCGTTTTTAACGTTAACATACAGTAAGCCACGTTTATAATAAACACGTCTATGGTGAATTCATGGCTATAACGTAGCGTTGTTCATATCACGTTCGTATGTATTCCATTTGTCAAGGTTTATGTTAACCTTTAGCTTCCGTAAGGGAGAAAGTGACCATGTGAGAGAATTCAGGCCTGACACTCGGAATTTCGTCTTTTAGCGTTATTGAGCAATTTTACTATGGAATTGCTTTCTACGAAGAAGGCATGATTATTCAGGCACAAATTCCAGACTATGGTGAGTATTCTTAAATTTTCTATGCCTATTTTGTTATTTCCTTTTCCATTCTTAATGAATGTTGTAGATAAACAATTAGGCGATCTTGCGGTACAACCATGGGTATCAGTGTTTGTAATGTGAATTGTGCTTGTTTAGGGATGTTTTGTATTTTGCTGTTATTATCGTTTTGAGTAGTTGTATATGTAATACTTCATTTAGTATAGTTTATAAAAATGTATAATGTCTCCAGCGTGAACAGCTGAGGACGTGTGCGTGATTGAAAAGTATGGAAGCCGTGAGTGATTAAAATAGCGTGTCTACGATTTGCAATAGCCAAATGGAATTCCTTACGATCTTTTTTGGTGTTAAACTACATTTTCAATTATGTTTCTACGTAAGTATGCTTTCTAAAATAGAATAATCAGTAATGCCATTTTAGGGTATAATTTAATGTTTATCTCAGATAAACTATAAGTTTGAATGCTGTGTGATAGTACACTGTGTTAATGATATTTGTAATTATATTTAAGCTGCGACCGAGGGTCAATGACTACCATATATAGCCTCATTAATCAGTGGTAATCCCGCACTAGATTGTACCGGGACCTACGTTCATAATCAGCAAGGCCAACTGTTTCATCATTGAAAAGACAGACGATTAAGATGAAGTATGACAAGAGTCATGATCATCTTGATGACGTGGCAACTGCGATGCAGACCTTCGCTTTGTGTCTGTTTAATGATCGCTACTGCTGTATCACTAATTCTTCTACACGAAGGAAGAGTGTGTATCTGACGTCCTGTGTGGACAGCTGAGTTAACGCTTACTGTTCATTAATTGGGGAACCTGTTCTTTATACCGGTGTGGTACGTCTTCAAAGAATTTGTGACCTGTAGCGTCAGTTCAGATGAATGTTTTCTTTATTAATCTTGTGTACGAGTGTGTAAGAGAGTGTGTTATCTAGGCTAGTGTTTTCTAAGGAAATTGTTAATTGTTATTAAATATTGGTTAAGTGTTTTCTATTCCTAGTTTGCTCGACGCTTGTTCCACGTTTTTCGTATTTCGATATGTACAACGATGCTAATTAGTGACTATATAACATAAAGGCCTTGCCATGTCGTCACGCGACAGTGACGCCAGCACTCCGACACAATCGTGCGTGTCATGCAATGTACATATTCATCCAAGTATTGATACCCGTGTTCAGGTGAGCGCCAAAAACAAGTAATGTAATTATTTTTTAAAAAGTTGCTGTTAGGAGGATGAACTAATCTTTTATCAAATAATTAAATACCACGTAATGTTTAGTTCTTGTTATTTAGGAAATGGAAATACCTTTTCTAAATTCGTTCAAAGTGCATAAAAAATATTTATATAACGAACTGATTCTCTTGGTGTCCAGACATTTGTCATTAACGTGTTTACTGTAGAAAAGACTAAAGATTTGGAAAGGAGTGATGTTTAAATGAATTATCCGATAGACATGGTCAATGGTTGAGTAAACGACACGAAACTGAATGAATATCATTACTTGCGGTAAGCCAAGTGTTCAGCCTTCGTGTGTGTAAATACATATATTAAATGTTGCCTGTATTCTTGGTGAATTGTTTATTGTGACAAAATAGGCGACGACGCGGAACTTATTCGGGTCATTGGTTTTGATTTGTATAAAAGCGTGCCGGGTTTTGGGGGAACACACACTACATACATCTTGCACAAATATTGCGATATACATGACTATATAAAATCGGCCGCCAGTTTAATTAGCCTCGGAGATAATTTCTTAACTTAATTGTATATTCTGTACTTTTCTAAATACGAATCTCGACTAATGATACATAACTGTAACAACTGTTCTTACTACCAGGATGTATAAAACGTCCTGTAACTAAAAACAAATCACCTCCCAGACTCACGGTCCTTCAATGTGGAATTTCCACTAATTTTGTTCTATTTAAATGAATAATTTGCTCAGATTTGTTTAGACTGATATATAATACTTTGGCAGTGAAATATTCTACTTTGTCTAAGAATTCTAATTCTAAGAATATTTCAATGCCAATCATGGGTTTTGCAACGAAAGGTTCATATGCCTTCTACACTGCTGTTTACATAGTAGTGGTGGTCAATTGAAAAAAACACTTTGATGCCATATAGACAATGTATCCGGTAGCCTCATTAAATGTCATACTCATGTGTGACGAGTATTTGTTAGTCTAAGTGTGGCCAGAATGCTTTGAATCGATATATTTTTGATGGAATTGTCTTCAACAATTTCTTTTTATCGCCGATTCAGGAAGGATGGAACAGCTACAGGTCTAGCGTTAGGTTTTATGTCAATACGGTTTTGTACATTGACCATCACTGATACTTTGAAGCTTGACAAAATAAAAATAAGCAAATGACAATTGATAAATATGCCAAATAAAATACGACCTACCTTGACTGCCAGATCTGCACGGAGCAATACACACCACGATAATGGGTACTTGTTGGTATGACTACTTACTGTAACTTTATGCACTGGTGCTGAACAATCTGTTTTATAAATATAGAATGCCGATCTCGCATGCGTGAATATGTAACATTATATCCGGTAAAGAATAAATCACCAAATTTAATATTAGTTTTTGTGTATTGTATAATAGTGTTGTGTTTCGTGATTGAAGTAAGCATTTTAGCGTTATTACGAATGCGTAACAGAAGTGAAAAAAGAAAATTGTATATAACTACATATTATTCAAAATCCCAACAGACAGCCTGTTACATTCAATAGATCAAGTTGTTAAATAAAATAACTCATAACATAATTTTAGAGCTATTATGTTACATATGAAACGTAATTCTTCAGCGAAAAAAAACAAAACAAAAAATCTTGTAAGAACATTGTTTTTTCCCATAGGTATGTCAATAACATCCCATAACTTTATATGAAAATTATAGTTGTTGAGATATTAACACATTTACGGTGTAAGAACTGGACTTTGGGTGTGGCCCCACACCTCTGGACTTAAGTATTTGGTTTACATCTTTGACTTAGTTTATGGGTTAAATTGTGGTCCCTCAAGATTGCCCATCAAGACTACGCACTGAATCGAAATATTCTAAAACGATTTTACTTTCAATTGATTTAATAACAGGAAATTCATTTACTACGTCCATCGAATCCACCAGAGTAAGAAAACAATGACACAACAGAAACTTCTACATCTCGCTTATTTCGATTTGTTCTAAAACAAAACCACTATGGAAAACTTTCCACCAAGCATTATGATAAGCTTTATTTCAATTCAGTTTATTTGATATAAAAGTACCCGTTCCTATTATCACAATTTTCTTGTCGTCAACTGACTAACAACCTAGTAACAACGGGTTTCAAAGACACAGGTTGTTAAAAATTATGGGAATGTTGAAATACATATATCATTTTGCGGTAAGGAAGCTGAACGTAAATCAAAGCATGATTTCAAGATATTATTCAAAGTGGAAAATGGTATTGAAGCGACATAAATCCCATATATAGAGTTGTGGTAAAGCACAATGCACTATAAACTTCGTGCTCACATACGCACGATACACTATCGTATGCACAGCTCTATGATAGGATCGCACATTTAAACATTGGACCTGCATCAATTAATCTTATCGTATGTAGTTTCACACCTCAGAAAGTGGCGACTGGTAGTGCTCTATACGTGAGCACAAATGTGCGATAGCATATTTCCGCCAGTGTCTTGCATTTTGCCTACTTAGTACTTGTATTGGGTTTGATTTTGAATTATGATTCTTTTGAAGTGGCTGTCCGTAATTGACAACTGCTGACGTTGAGACGTTTAACAATACAACATCAAACAAGGTCAACAAATCAGGATGTGTGGTACAATATTTATGTGCAACTGTCTGCTGAGTTATTGATGTTTTGCCTTGTCATCTTGCTCCGATTATTTGCCTTTTTATACCTTTTTAATGATTCATATTTTGATTGTTTCCCCTGAATCTGCATATACAAAGATTAATGTTTATTTCTTTCCTATAAACAAACCAAATGATTCGTTTTATGATATTTGGGCTCGCAAAGAATGTTGCGCTGGATTAGCAGTGCTTTTTAAGCTAATTAGCATTTCCTTGGATGTTATGGCAAGGAGATCTGTACTTTATCTCAATTTTGTTACATTATCAATCATTGATGAAATGCCTCACCTGACACATGGTCACAGAATCAAATTCGTTAAAACATTTTAACATCCTTGAATTAACGGAAAGGCCTAGAAGCATGGTGTTTACCATACAGGTCCTGAAGGAGAGGACAGAAAAAGCTTGTCAAAAAGAAATGGCCTCGACTTATGCCAAAGTCACAGGGGTCAAAGTTGTTTAACCATCTAAACGATTATTTTCTAAACAATCAAAAGAATTAGAAGCATGCTAGTTAGCTGCTTAGTTTATTAGCATGTAACCCGACAAGGTTGGATAAGTGTAATAGCTTTAAGCAATATCCAAGGGGTCAAGTGTACAACTTTTTGTTGTGAAGGCCAAAAAAATGTGAAAATAAAAAGCTTCTTCCGATTAATTCTAGAGGCATAGAATCTTTTTTATTGATGGTAGGTTCCCGAGATAACCGTTATAAAGAAGGCCAAATTGAACAAATTCGTTTATAACTTGTACTGATTAACCACTAGGCGCAGAGTCATTATATTTGCATAATAGGTTCAATGGATGGATCCTAACATATGTTTGAAAAGAAATGACTTGACTGATATTCGAGGTCATATGGGGTTTAATTGTTAAAGTAACGTTTTTTATTACAATCACCAAAAGATCTAGAATCATTTGGTAGCCATGTTCCTTTGATAAATTCCATCAAATACTCTTTAAAAATATGAGATTGGCCAAAAATTGGGGTTACGAGGGTAAAATGTGTTGGAACTTTCTGATCCAAAGAAATTCCTACTATCAAAATACAGGCGGGAATAGTTTTTGGACTGAAATCAGACCATTTTACCTCGGACTTTGAAAAATCTCGTCAAGGAAAATCGAAAATCATTACAATGTTTGCAAAAATTGTTTACCTTGGTACATACACGATGTAACAGGGGTAAAATATTGATGAAACATTCAAACACTTCTTCTCAATAACCAAAGGCCATAACATCTTCACATTTCACTGCTAGGAGCCTTGAATAAATGCCAATAACGCAAAATGATTATTTTTTTTATGGAAAGCATTGGATATCAGGTGAGCAGTATAGACCAATGGGGCCCTTTGCTTATTTATTGTGTATGTTTCATATGACATCTAAATCAAGTTGCCTTATGTTCTTTGCATATATTCTTTATCTCCCAATCTGAGTATTTTGGATTGAACAACATAGAACATCTGTAGCCAATCATAACTGAAAATATATACAATCAAGAATCGTCAGTTATAAAAGTTATCTTAGATGCACATAAACATGTAAATTATTCTGTACTTATCACTTTAGGAAAAAGTAATCATCTCGAAATGCCTTTATCCCCCACTCTGATCAAAATACTTAAATGCACGGAACACCTGCAGCATCATAAATGATTTTATGTGCGATCTAGAATCTGCCTTTTAAGAATTACATACTTTGATGTTTAGATGTTTATCAAATATTACCTAACATGCAAACGAACATGTAAATTGTGATATATTCAAATTTATTCTTGGTCTGTTGATTTTAATCTCAAATTTGTATTCAAAGATTCTATTCGCCAGTGTATTATTTGCAAAATTATCAAGGCATACTGACCAGTCCTCGGACAAAACAACTCAACGCTGCACTTAATCAAGTTTGTCTTTTAACGTACTATTTCCATACGTGCCTTCTTGTGAATCCTTCATCCACGAATATATAACTTGATTTTTTCATATTTTACTCACAATCTCCACGTCAATTACAAGACATAAACAACACACTAATTAATATGTCACCAATATTGTAAATACGCTTACAATCACAAAAACAACAAAGAAAATACCAACATGTCAGCAGATTTCGAATCCTTTAAAACAAGTGTAAACTATTGTTCAAGTTGCAAGGAGGATAAGGTGTATTGAAAAAGCACCATTGACGTCAAGGCAGTATCACGTACCGAAATAAGGACAAGGTGAATTATCATGACTCTTGTCATACCTCCTCTTATTATATAATATTATCTCAATATCTTTATTCCATTGAAATATATTTAAAACAAAGTAAAAGACTAGTTTCCACCACGCTGTATGTCAACATCACTTCAGCATAATCCTATGGTGTTTACGTGTTGCAGTTGATTTGATATTCCAGTTATAACGATTTTTGTGCAAGTCATCGTCAACTGACGAACAAACTCGTAACACACGGAGTCTAAAAGTAAAGATGCAGCTTGATGAAAATGATTGGGAAGTTTCACGATCGCTATAGTGAAAAATATTCGATTTCTTTGTGCGATATGAGTTTGGAGCTGATATTCGTTAGTTTGCCCGTGGCTTCGGTTGTTGTTGACCATTTTCTCATTTGAGAACGTGACATTACTTGTGTTGACCAAGATTTATACGACAGGTGTCGGTCATAAAGTAGAAGACGCTTACTCCTCCAGAACGCCTAGTCTTATTATCTTTGCACTTTTCAGGTGTCCCCGTATAAATATTTCTTTTGTTCATTTTTCGCTCTTTTATTTAATGAAACAGAGTTTGGTATATGATTATGTTGACATGTCGGTATTTCTTGTTGTATTTCTTGTTGTTTTTCTCCAGTGATTTCTATATTTTGATATAGAAATGGTTAACAACAAACAAAGTTTATTAACTGGACTAAAATCATACCCAAAAGTATCTTCCTACCTGATACAATTATAACGAAATCGGATAGGAACCTTATGATATAGTCACTACACAAAAAGTATTTGACAGAGCCAAACAACGATATTGGAGCAGAATTACCAGTTATTGTACGTAATAGCTTGGGAAAGATGATAGATTGGATCAGCTTACTTCTACGTAAAACATTACCAGAGACATCTGTAATTTTGCGACTGCAAACGTCATTCATACTAGTGATCTTAGAGAGATTGGCACTGCAGAGGTAAATCAAATGTCTCAGCATCCAAAACGTGACATTTTCGCGTCATATTTCATTACTTTCTTGTATGGAAGTGTTCTGCGATATGACAATTTACAACGTAATGCATCCAACGTGTCAGACAAGGACGTCGTTCCATTTTATCCCGAACATCTGCCCTACACTGGCACTGTACCATGGAAACACTTTAAGGTCACCTGGATACCTTCATCCGGCGTCGTGCCTAGTGAGTCCGTTAACAATTTAACATTTTAAAATTTTCCTTAAAAACTCCAAATCCGATTTCAGTGAAATTTTTGCAGGAACCTTTCCTGGCTTGAGATGAATCAAAAATTGTGAATGATACAGTTCCCAATTGACTTAAATTTCAAAAATCTTCTTCTCAACACCCAGATATGGTAGAATCAAATACTTTATTCATGAAAGCATCTTCAGGGGCTTAAATTACCAAAGCGAGTCTTACATTTCTTTCCAAGGGGATATTATTTTAGGATTACTGTGTTTTTCGTAGAAAATTGCATTTTTCAGCATAACGTTTATTATTTCCCGCTGGAAATAACTTTGTAAGATTTATTAGTATAGGATGAAATTTGTGATGGAATGCATGTATTGACACTAATTTACTATAATCGATGTCACAATTTCTGTTTCATGACACTTGATAACAGTCCTTTAACCTTTATATTCAATATTGCTTATCTCAGGTGACCATCAAGGCCGCTAGGTCTCTAATTATTGTCCCACACCCAAATAAAAGGAGAGAGGAATAAAGCTAAATTGGAACAATATACAATGTATTTAAAGAAAATGGTATTATGGAAAGGTTCAGCGGTGTGGTCAGAGGAATACGGTGATCCACTTGTAATCAGACCAACAATTTTGCAGATTACAAACAAGGAATTGAAGAATTGAAGTTGGTTATCAGAACTATATTCGAGGAGTGTCATTACGTAATTGATTTCTGTTAAAATTCGAGGTCGTGAAAACTATATAGAATGTCGCCTGGGGGAAATATAGAAAAACACCCACAATTCTGGGAAAGAAATATAGCAACATGTTTAAAATTTCATATTCACGTTTCCACATACAAATTTTCTTAAATTGTTCAGTCGAACAAAATACAGTTATACTGTTGTTGAAGAATTTAACGTTATATTCAAGAGAACGTCATTTTGACAGAAAAAGGTTTTTCCCTTTACGACGATTTGTTGCAGGCAGGTCAAAGGTGTAAAGTTTATTGTGAGGTTTGGCAGCATGATGAACATGTCGTATGATGACCAAGTGAATACTCTCCGTATGACATCTTCGATAATGACAGGTAAGATTTAAGTGAGTTTTCCTGTCGACAGATTAACAATGAGCTTCAACTACAGTTGCGCAAGTAAATATAAATTAAGGAAAGGTTCACACACAGATTCCTGAAAAAATACAAGTAGAACATAATCAGGTATTTTCACCATGTAAATCCTGGTCAATCCAAGTTAGGAATTCATGTTCTCAGAAGAGAAAAAAAAGATGAGCGACTTAATGATGGTATAGTGTGATGTTAATGCATCGATTTTGCTCATTTTGTTTGCGATCTTAGTCACACAAACAAGTACCATGTTTAAGTGACTGTCAATGCATGTCACGTACCAGACTCAGAAACTTATCAAAGGCGGATAAGTTGGCGAGCCACGTCTATGGTAATCATTGACCCTCGATGTAATCAAAGAATATCAGACATCAGTTGCTGTACTTAACTGCCATCTGATTTCAAACCGCCGTACGTCTGTGGTCCATCAACAAGTAGTCGATGAATCTTTTTAAAATGTATTTGTAACTTCCCCTTGGCCTGGAGGTGATAAAAAACTACTGGCTGACAATTGGCAATCTTGGATTTTGGCATTGAAAGACATGGCGCTATTTCTGTATAAGTACCGGATTGATCTTTCTTAAATTTCGTTCACAGAAGCCTTTTTTCCTTGTTATGCCCTTTTGATTGCTAGACTTATTAGAAAATTCAAATTAGGAGAAAAAATTCAGGATAGAAGACAAAGGTCCACATTTTAAAAGAACAAACAAATGTCAAACGATGATGGACGCACAAATTATTCTGCGGTCTCTTGTTAGTATAGTAAATTATTATGTTCATACAATTTTCATGCGTGTTCTTTCTTTTCCAGATAAATGTCGACTTGTGATCAGTGTTGTCATCACACAAGATAAAGAGGCTATCCTAAAGGCTTACAATGGCGATGACGGTAAGTCATTTCGACGACACACATTTATCGTAAGATAACAAATTGGACCTGATATCTTGAAGGTAACTAATACCGCCACAGATGCAATATGTTTATATATAAATTGATTTAACTTGTCCCCAAGTGCAGACTACACAATACCAATGTAAACAACGTGACTTAATCGGAATGTGATATTACAACAATGTATATTTTCATGAAGACACTAATGGGCTACTACTTGGGAGCAGCATTTACTCCTAATAGTTGCAGAATTTTGCAATGTTGATAAAATGCTAGTTAAGTCATGATATGATCTAGTCGATTTATATTTGTTGATCGTGCTCATTATTATCGTCATCAAACATTCATATTCATTAATGCTCAAGCAAAATTAATCATTCAGGTACGAAGAGAAGATTCTACCAATATGGTATTGTAAGGTTGAACAAAGAGGAAGGAAGCGTGATCGACCTGGCGAGGTTCACGTATGGGATAGATTTCGTATCTGATTTGAGTCCAGGGTATATGAGCTACGTAAGAGCATATATCCAAGCAAAGGAAGACATGCGATGTCCAATACGTATGTTGCACTCATAATTACGAATTGTTGTCAAATTCATGTATTTATTACTTATTCGTCAATACTAACAATGGGTTAAAGGAAAATATTGTTTTAATGTTTTATAGCTGGATTGGACATTCGGCTGGTTTTAAAGAAGGGGGAACGTATTTATTTTCACGAAGGTGCTGGAATCAGCTGCAAATATACGTTGCAACAGATACAAAACCTGATACACAAGGCTGGACTTCGCTTGACAGGCACCTGGATGGATGAAGGAAAACACATCGCTTTCTGTCAGTGTGCAGTGGTGTAAAATGACAATGAAAATGATAATAAAAATTGTCGTAAGTAATATTTATATATATAAAGTACAGGAAAGGTTCAATGGTATATCAAGGCAATTTTGCAACATGATTATGTTTATCCTTTCACACCGTCTGTAATTGGGTAGAGAATGTAGTAAAAATATAAATACATCGATATATATATATATATAATGCACGGACATATATTTGAAACCTACCTCATTAGTACCTCCATTTTAGACATAATAAATGGTCAATACCATATAATCTGGCGAGGAAGATATGCATTATCGTTAGTGACGCCTCAAAGAGATAGCAGCGTCTGAATGAATTATAAACATATCTATCGCCGAAGGGATTGCCATAAAAAATCATCGAAGATGAAATTAAGAAGGCGATGGAACTAGACAGAACAAAACCAATTAAACCACCTACAAAGGAAGATATCAATGAAACTGTAATTGTCAAGATATCTACAGTATTTACCAGTTATTTAAGGTGTGATATTTTTCTTAAAGTACAAACATGTTTATAAGAGTATTGCTAACAACATTTGAATTTTGCCGGCTGTTATTTGGCCTTGTTGTACAAAGTGGGTATCAGTAGCTGTGAGGTTTATTAGTACGATGCCAGGTGGGAATTTTAGCCAATCAGAATTAAGATAGACCGATCTCAGGGCAGACAGAGAACGTTCACCTGGGCGGTAGACGTGATGGAGCAGGGCGCTCCGAAAATGTGTGGTACATTTATAACTACTTCTGGCTGGTTTTTTGCCATGGAAATGTGAGTACAAGTTGTATTTTGTTACTATTATTCTGAACAATTAAGTGTATTAGAGTGTCGATGCTATTTTTCGCAGTTATTTGATTTTCTTAGCGAGTGAAGCGTGGCCTGAGCTAGTCGCTCGAGCACGTGTACCTGTATTGAGTATTAGGCAACTTTACAGAATTGTACAGTGATATTTTGATGTTAAATGGTTCATAAAATGTTGATGAAAGAAAGATAGCTGGTAATCCTCAGCTGTCAGTGGGTTATTTTGTAATGTTTGGTATTTTCCTATGTGAAGTGTAAACTGTGAGGTCACGTGTATAACTTTCACTTCCGGTGCTTACCGGAAGCTCTCGGTAAAATGTAAACAGATATGTGAGAAGATAGTAAACAAATAGTTTGGTCTGGCAGGCTCCGTGGTGATGGTGTGATGGGGTAAACAACTAGATGGGGACCTGACCAGGACGGCTGAGCATGACTGACGCTAAGTCCACACCAGTTCAACGTACAGGAAAACATGGGCGAACGACCTAAACTTGATCAGTCACTTGGGCGACGTCTATAGCTGACCACACGGACCATCCCTCTACGGCTCTGGGACAGAGGCACATCAATGTAGATGGCAATACACCTGAGGTTCACGCACCGGGACTCACTCATTTGTGAATGGTGGTAATGATACAGTGGCTTCCAATATGTGACAATCGTGTGATTGTTATTTGAACTGTGTACTGGAACTATGAACTTTAACTGTTATGGAACTTTCAGTGTAATTGTATAGCCGGTAGTAATATACTCCCAGTGAATAGGATAGAATAGTAGGAAGTCAATTAGTATTACTTAACCTATATTTATTGGAAATGTGCTTCAGCGGACGTACTAAATCAGTAATGCCAGATAATTTATGGCAGTGGTCACTCTAGTCATATCTTTAATTGTTGGGTAACCTCTGTGGCCAGTATTGTTATTTTTAAGCTGGTTTGAGGTGAGGTGAGATCTTAGCACATAGATAAAATATTCTATAAAACTGTGTATTTTTTCCTTGTTATATTTTTGTATATAAATTTGTTATTCAAAATTTATATTTGGGTTTGCGTATTCCTTTCACTTAGCACCAGTCCTTCGGTAAACTCTACATTAATAACCGTTGTCACAACTCATAATCCCAGGAACAAAAACATTTCAACTACAGTGTATCAAATGCAGGAACTATTACAACAGGATGAAACAATGAAAGAAGTTTTTAAAGAAACCAAATTTATCAACGGTAAAAAACAACCTAAAAACTTAAAACGACTTCTGTGTGAATCCTGATCAAACTATAAACAGATCAGGTATAGTTTAACAAAATATGGAGACCAACGGTACGGTATTTGTGAATATATGGTGGGAGGAGAAACACACCACTTCAGAGGGATAAAATTCTCAATGAATGCGAATATGCCATGCTCATCTAAAAACCTAATATACTGTATATTATGCCCCGGTTGCGACGAATAGTATATCGGAGAAACTGGCACAACACTACGGGCACGTGTACGAGTCCACAAACTGCATAACAAATCTCCAGAATACAAAGAAATAAATCTAAGTGAACATTTAAATATTTGCGGAAAGAAAACATTTAAAATCTGTTCTTTCTACATAATTTATATTATTTCACGATGTTTCCTGTAATAATAACAAATACACTTCGTTTGGATTAAATGGCCGCAGCCTGTTTAATGATATATATTTGCCCCAAAAATGTGGCGAGCAGGCATTTACAATGACCGGTAATTTCCTCCCCCTGGGTTATCCAAAGCAGGTTAGAACTTTACCATAATATTCTATATTATAAATGACTAGAACACACAAATGGTACATGCAACGGTAAGTTCACCACACTGAGTATCTACCAACCGGTACCGGACACATCAGCAACTTATCCTCCCCAGGGTAAACCTTGGCAGAGTTTGCATGTACCAGACTATAATTAGCCTTGTCCTATAAGGCTCCACCGCAACCTTCCAGGGTATAACCTTGGCAATTACTGCGTAACCCCCCCCCCCCCCCCCCCCCAACCAACTATCCTTAGCTTTGACGATCTACCCAGATCGACGAAGCTCCACCATACTTCCAGGCTACAGCCTTGGCAAGTATTACTAACATACTAAATATATATCCTAAATATCATTACATTAAAGTTCCACCCTCACGACTCCCTGGGATTCACGAGGCAAGTTAGATGGGGAATTAAACCAATAACCCTTTATAATACGTGGGTTTAACCGACTCCTAGGGTAAACCTTAGCAAGTCATTACCCACTTTCTACATGTAATACACACAAAAAACCTATACATATTGAAATTTATATAAAATTATGCCTGCTCGCCACAACATGCCACTTGGAACTGTTTATACAGTTCCACCATCCATCTATCCCCCACCAGGACCGATAACTCTTTATTCGAATACTAATTTGACAGTGTTAGGTGAGCTTTGACCAGCAAAGAAAGTTTCCATAGCTCCTTGTAATGTACTGAGAAAAATTGCATTACCAATATCATCTAAATGGACTCCATCTTCTCGAAATAACCCTTGACAATCATAGGTTATATCTACATGTTTGATCACCCTACCCCCCGCATTTAGAACTGCCCGACGACCTACCCTATTCACCCGTTTGCGTTTCTTCTCTATTCCTACTACTGACTCCCCTCCACGCCACTGTAGACGTGGTAATATATCTGACCATATAAATATGCAGGATGGTAGGTTCCTGGCTAGCGTGAACACATCATTTCCAATGACGCATAACTCTGAAGCTGGCGTTGTTGTAAGATCATTACCTCCGACATGGATAACAAGAAAATGTGGTGGAGAATGGCAGCTCAAATGATAGTTCAAGGCTCCTCTCACATCAAACCAGGATATTCCACGCTTGCCCAGCCATTTGATGTTCCCCCCAAACTTTGCAGATGCAAGTTAGGGTCTGACAATGTATGTGACTTCCGGTGCGCCCAGTAGACAATGGAAGATCCCATAATCCATACATCTGAAATACTTATGGCTGTATTAGCCTTACTCATATTTATCGGTGATTGGTATAAGGGAGATAACTCCTAGTCTGACTCGTTTTATCAATTTAATATTTTGTCTATCCGGATATATGATGAATATGCTTTTGATTTCCATCTGCCCAGCCTTTTGATGACTTCGTCTGAAATACCATTCATTGATAATGTTGTGGCAGCCCCAATACGGAATGAGTGGGATTTAAAGTTCTGGTTAGGGAGACCCAGACTACTGACTGCCTTTCTCAACACTGCACTAAATTGATAACGTGTCAGTGGGGTTCCATTTTGGTGTATAAACAAAAGGCCAGCACATTTAGGTCTTAACTTTAAATACATCCCCATATTAACTACTGGGCAAACTGGACATTCGTTGATTCTCGAAATTGAGACTTTAGTTGACCGTCCCCGTTGGTCAGTTTTGGAATGGCCTATGGTTACCACTATCTTATCCTTGGCCATTATCAAATCTGAAATGAGCAAAGGATATTTCGACACCAAAGCTGGTGTATAAATAATCTCCCCCACCCTGAGCAAACCAAAAAATGCTAAACAGTATGCTGTCCTGAATAATTGACTTTCGTAACTAGATTTTGCAATGCTGGGCAACACTTTAAAAAATTTAAGCAGTAAATCATATGTGATAGGAGCCCTTGTATCTGGACCACCTCTTAACCGCCTGAACCCCTCCACTGCTTTATTGACAATAAAAAATGAAGTCGGATCTTTCCAACAATGTAATTTGTGAACATAGCTTATTGCCGATAAATACGAGGTTACTGTACTGGGTGCTGAGCCCTTATTAGAATGAAATGCTATAAACCACAGAAGGTGTGCCAGAGGTACCGGCCAATTGTGCCCTATACCAAATAGAGTCCGGAATTGTTGAAAACTGCATAATGCACTCCTATACATTCGTTTTGTATTGACTGAAAGACTAGCATTTAAAAGTCGTCCAATTTCATCTGACAAATGGACCATAGCTACGTTGGGATTGGAACTGGTGTGGGTTCTGCCTGTGGAGCTAGTCGATGGAATTTGTTCAGCTGTAAACGTGACAGACTATCTGTTATTACATTACAACAACCAGGGATGTGTTCTGCCTTGAACACTATGTTGAGATATATACAACGTAACACAAATAGCTTTAACATTGCTAACACAACTGGCGATTTGGTTGTCATCTTGTTAACTATTGCTACCACTGACCGATTGTCACTGCGGAATAAGATTTACTTATTCTGTAATCTATCACCCCAAATATATACTGCCACCACCAAGGGGAAGAACTCTAGTACTGTGATGTCCCTGGTATATCCTAGCTCAAACCACAACTCTGGCCATACACCATATGCCCAACTACCATTAAAATATGCCCCAAAACCATTTCCCTTTTTTGCAGAGCTGTCTGTAAAAAGTTCCATGTCTGAATTCGTTGTCCAAAATTGGTCACTAGAAACGGAGATACCATTGAATGTTTTGAAAAACCTTAACCACATTTTTAAATCCTCCCTGATTTCTGTAGTAACTCTCAAGTGATGATACGGCTGAGTAAGTCCTATGGTAGCGTTGATCAGACGCCTACAGAAAGTACGACCTGGCACTATTGCTTTACATGCGAAATTTTTTTTGGACAATCTCTTGAATTTTTTGTGCCGGTACCCGGACACACATTTCAACTATATCAATCTCTAAACCCAAAAAAACGTATGACATTGGTAGGACCCTCTGTTTTTTTCTGGAGCAATAGGTACACCTAACTTGCCACATACTTCTTCAAACTTGGTCAACATGCACTGGCACTGACTAGTATTAGGCTTACCGCCAAAAAGGAAATCATCCAAATAATGTAATATTTCTCCTGCGATTGCTTGACGATTTACAGCCCACTCTAAAAAGGTTGAAAACTTTTCGAATAGTGCGCAAGACAGAGAACATCCCATTGGCAAGCATTTATCATAAAAATATTGATTTGCAAATTTAAAACCTAATAAATCAAAATCTCCAGGCCAAATTGGTAATATACGAAATGCCGATTTAATGTCTGCTTTTGCTAAAAGGGCCCCTTTTCCCAGGCGTTGTACTAGATAAACTGCTTCATCAAATTTGGTGTATTTTACTGAACACAGATTTTAACGTGGGCAGTGTATTTATAGCCCCACATAACCCCTGCGAAAATGTACACGTTCCCATGGAACTCCTGGCTAGCTGTGGGGACCCTGTGCCTTGCAATATTTGCCCCCCGTAAGTGCCTTGCATTGTTTGCCCCCCTAAACCCAGGGCGGACTCCCATACATTCTGAACATTACTGTTATCAATAAAACCACATTCCTGTGGCGCTGCCTGCCTACCCCTTGACGAGTTGTCACACTACTGTTGTTCGGACGACGGAGCCTCCTGCTCCTCTGTATCCTCCCCTGGAGCACATGGCGGCGGCGAGCTCGCTCTCTCGGCCCGAGGCCTAACAGGTGCTGCCTCGAATTCCTCAAGACGATCCGGCCTCCTCCTCTTCCTTTCGCTCCTCGGGCGGGCTGGCGTCCCCCCTGGTCGCTTTGTCGGCGTTTTCCGTTTGTGAACTGGTGACATTCTCGATCTACGATCTGTTCCAAGGATGGCTAACTAGCGCTACAAAACTTATATGTTGCTGTTCTGCGTGCAAGGCTTCGGAGTGAAATTAACATAAATCACCTTACGCATGCCCAAACCCAAGGGGGATCACTCTCCCATGTAATAGTAACAGAATTCCAGGTCTCACCTACCCATCGTCGACACAAAAATAAATGTGTTTAATTTTGAAAATTAAACTGTATTATATAGATATAATCTGGAGCTTCCTTTATATTAATTTGTATTTGATGTAATGATAAGAGTATAATGGTACCTACCTACCAGTAAATAGCAGATTAATTGGTTTTTACAACCAACAAGTATTAATAAAAAACAAACAAAAGGCAAAAAGCAATTATATATTTTACCAAATTTTGTTGTGCTATTCCACTTTCACTTGTGGCACAAATGTGCTAACTTTAGTACATATACCTCTCCTGGTTATGACGTAACGGTATTTCAGTTAGTCGAGATTTCGAGCGTGTAATGAGTAGTTCATATTTGTTTTGTTTAGTTTTTGATTATATGATTTCATATGAATTTATTACTATATCCTTGAACGAATAAATTGTGACGTTTCTGTTGTTGTAAGTTTCACATATCAATTCCACTTCAGGCAATCTCAGTTATAAACACAAATAATTATATCACATCAGATGGCAATATCTATAAACTTGTTTACCTGTAACGAAATTGTTACAAAACACATAAGACGAACGTCAGCATCATGTTTAATTCTGGACTGACAGTTGCGCATGCGCATTTCAATCACACCGCCGCTGTCTACTAGAATTACCCCTCTTTGCAAACTTAGTGCACAAAATTTAATCCTCCTTGTAAAACACTCTGGAATCAACTCGTAACAATTATAAGACAACGCTAGGTTACCCATGTAACAAACACAACAAGTAAGATTGACCTAAGTATATTGTCACGATCGCATGTAAGTATGTTTATGTTTTTGCTATGTATCGTCTGTTGTGCGTATGTTCTCAGCTGTATGGCACGAATGTAAGTAAGGCTAAGGCGGAAGTGAACGTGTGGAATTAGGGGTGAGGGTTGCAACAGGTAAGGTATGCCGTGAGTAATAGCTGTGTAGTGTTTACCTGTAACCGATTTATCGGTTTACATGGTTACAGGCACGAAATATAGACTGTGATGAATAGCTAATGTTGTTACGTATCTTTCATTTCACTAATTTGTTTCTTTGAGTGTCTTATTTTCCGGGTAAATATATTTCTATATTAGCGTGCGGTTCATTTAAGCGAAGCGTGTGTGATGTATTGTTAATATATTAGTACTCCATGTCTAGTTTTGCTGAAGACATATGCTATGATTATAATATGCTAAATCCATCTACAGGTATCCTAGGGCGGCAAGTGACGCCGGTATAAAAACGTACGACAGCCTTTATACGCCATACGCGTAATATTGTTCGACTAATTGATAGTGTTAAAAATGGACCGCTACGTGACTATGTCTATATCTTAATGCAGATATGGTGTATTTATTTTTTATATAAATAATTGTCTAACGTATAAAATGTACAATTGATGTTATAGTGACGTTATCTTATCATATGTATGGATGTTATCGGTGTAAATCATTGTGAGTATTGTTTGTTTAAGCTTTCCATGACGGAGTTAGATTATCATTATCTAACCATCTGGACTCTACAACAATCGCAGCTTCGGCATCCGGGCCGGTCATGGTCCCAGGTCAGCCACAGGAAAAAAACTGTTTTAGTAGACAAAAAAAGTATTCGTCAAAATGGCACTCCTCCTTTCTTGTATTGTTTGGCAAATGCTTGTAGACCACTTGTGCGGTACTCGTGCACTAAGTCTGCTAGGTAGTACATGGTAAGGAAGGGATTCTGGAAGTCATCCCAGCTGAAACGCGCGCAGGATATTGCGTGGAAGGAACGACAATTTCCTGTCTAATATCACACCTAAGAATTTGGTTTGCTCAACAACCGGAATGGGTACACCACAGAGAGACAGATTTAGATCGTCGTGTTGTTTCCGAATTTGACAAAAATGCATACAAACTGTTTTTGATTGTGAAAATTTAAAACCATTTTCATCTGCCCAAATTTGTAGTCGATTCAAACATTGTTGTAGTTGTCTTTCGATGGTATTCATATTCTTAGATCGATAGCATATAATGAAGTCATCGACATAAAGAGTGCCTTCCATTGAAGGGGATAATGTTTTGACAACACTGTTGTTTTTAAGTCCAAAAAGTGTAACCGAAAGAATGCTTGTGGTACACCCATGTCCTGCTGATGAACATCGGAAAATGTAATGATTTCTTGTCTGTTGTTTATGGATTATCATGACGTATTACTCATAAAGTAAAATTGTACAAACGTCAAAATCTAGACGGGGAGGTGCAGCAGCCCCATCATTACACAAGAGGTCAATAGGGCCTGTATCGCTCACCTGGATATTAAAACCCAGCAATGCTGTACATGCCTGTAGGTTGGGTATTTCAAATTCCTCTTTATAAAGCTCAGTCACTTAACCTCTTTGATGGGACCAATAGGTAAATTCTTATATTATTATTGTCTTTCTTCGTTGATTCTCAATAGGAATTTATATGGTTGTCGGTTTGTTATCTCAACTACATAAAAACATATAACCCAGAAATAATGTTCCTTGAGATGTGCCACAACCGAGGGGGCGGGCAATTAGCCGATCGACAACTTTTGATTGGCAGCGCGGTTTAGCCAAATAGATCGCGGGTAGTATTCGCCTCTTTGTTTACGTTTCGCTACTCCGACATTCTCCAACAATGGTGAAACGTTGCTGCTGGGGAACTTGCAACACCGATTTCGCTACCCAGAGCGATTAGAGGGAGGTGTTGTGTTCATACCGTTTCCCAAATCTCAGACGAAGCATGAGAAATGCAAATCTTGGCACCGATTGTGCGGACGGCCTAATTATCAACTTAACTTAACTTAACTTGTCCTTCTATATTAAAGCATTCTTTTATTTTTATGTCTGCTCAAAAGTGCGTAGATATTCACAGGCTCACGTGTACAATATTTCAATGAACATCAGTATTTTTTTCAACAAAATTTTGCTAACATAAGTTTTATAATCCTCTCTCATGTGCTAATAAGCCGCAAGTTAATGTGTGTATTTATAAAGAAGCTTGATTTCGGACTGACCATTTTCGGATATTTATTGACTGAAGGGAAATGAAATCATCTGGACATGTTTCTGCTCTTTTACAAAGTTTTACTTTGTGAATGGTCTGTGATAATATGGGTGCTTACTGTTATTTTTAAACAGTTGAAATAAAATCTTAAAGTCTTCCAATAAAGTATTAATATTCTTGATTAAAGAAAAACCCATTAACATGATATACATAAAAAATATTTAAGAATTTAATGCCAGTTTAGAAAGTAACCATTATATCAGTGATGTATCTTGGTGGCCATTTTATAAAGACTTTATATGACTGTAAAAGCAAACTTGTTTTGTTGTTTTTTTGGGTTTATTTTTATTTCATTAATTCTGCTCCATAGAAAACTACCACACCACTTGAACTTTGTTTTGTTTTGTTTTTATCTTTTTAATTATTAGCAAAAATGTAAAGAGGAAAAGCAGACAGATTCAACGTTATGTGGTGTTTAAAGGGTATCTTCAGCGAAAAATATTTTTTTGATATATATGAAAATATAGGTTACTGTGACCACTTTACAACAAATAAAAATTTTCAAAGATGAACCACAAAAGCGAAATTGACCGTTTAAATGGCAAAATTATCGATTTCACGGAAACAGTTGAGTAAAAATCTGAAAACCCAATAAGTGACCAGTGACGTCTCAGTATACCAAAGGAGACTGAAATCGACTCGATTTAACATGGCGAATATAGGGAAATGAAAGTACGTGACTACTTAAATGGACTGTTTTAAGTCATTCAAGGAGGGAAAGGGCTAAAATGTATATACTTAATTTTAGGTTACTAAATTCCCTAACGACCGGTATATTTCTTTATTTAATTATTGCACTGCTACCACATATAAACTTAGCTTAAAAAGTTAAAAACCGTCTCAGAAATACTCGTCTGAAAAACGGATCATAGTAATGTGGCGACCTACTCGGTTCTGGCAATATGCGTCAAATGAAAAAGATAGTTTTTACTCCTTCAACAACGGAAAGGGCTGTAATTCATAGATACAAATTTAGTGTTTTGAATTCCCTATTGATTGGTGTATATATTGTCTTTGAATAAGTACAATGATTTGCCATATTAACCTTATTTGAAAAGGAAAACCTCATAAATATTCGACTGAAAACAAGTCGTAGATGGTATATATCCCCAAATTTTTCCGCTGACTGTCGAAAACATGGCCACTAATTTCAACTGTATCATCGTCTCTTGTTTGGAAGGACGCTCGTTGAAAGTATGACCCAGAAACGAAACCGTTCGCTTTTAATTTTTTCTTCAACGATACGTTAGAAGTATAATTAAGTCCGATATCATCGAGAATGACGTTCAATGCTGACGACATTTTGTTTGTCGGAAATGGTGAGAGTAGCCTCCCTTGATTTTCGGTAGGCGTGGTTATTTTTGCGTTGTCGATCGGCCAATTCGTACATAACAACAAGGGGCAATTTTTACATCACATAACTATATATATGGTTATAGTGTTGGGATTTCAACTGTTTCAAAGACATCACCTATAAGTTAAGTCCAGAGGGATTGGGCCACACCCAAGCACCAGTTCTAACTCGTGAATACATTTATCTCATTATGCCCAGCATTTCCATATGTTGTTTATGAGTGAGGATCCTAACTGCTTCAAAAATGTTGCCGTGAAACCTAGTCCATAGGAGTGAAACCATATCCTACATCATGATTGTTTTTGTCTTTTTACGCTCGAAATTATTATATATGATTATGAGGCGTGAGATCCAAAAATCTTCAAAGATGCAACAAGGAAACTAAGTCTCATGGGATGGTATAAAACATAAGAGGCCAATTCTAATGCATTGAATGTTTCATCTCCTAATGCCCATCATAACTGTATATGTTTAAGGAGTCTCAAAAATGTCAAGTCCCTGGGGGTGGGGCCAGACCTAAGAGCCATTTTTACATCACGACAGTGTTTATCTCTTTGTGCCAAGCAACGCTATACATGTTTATGGGATGCGGATCTAAACTGTTATCAAACACTCGGTGCTTGCTAATAACGTTGAAGGAATTTATTCATTTAAAACTCGTATTGTATTATTTAGCTTTGCAACATAGAAATTTAACTGTTGCTTAGAGAACATTAGTCTAGAAAATAAATAGTTAATAAATGGCAGGTAGGTACTAGTATCTCTTATTATTACATTCAATATATATGTTACAAATAAATATACAGGATTATCCAGATTATGTATTAATCTACAAATACCTAACCATCAAGACCTGTCCCCAGCATTCAAAAAGTGAAAAATCAGCCTAAGCAGAAAATTCAAATTTCCTCGGATAGAAGGAAAATAGGGTCTGACGACCCAATTCACACTTTCAACAAATTCGGCTCTCTGGAGGATATGGGTTACCAGCTAGCTACTTCCATGTCCTCCAGGATCTCTATTAAAGCTGTCAAACCACCTTAGGTTAAATGAATAGTCTAGCTTATTACCAATGGTCCCCCACTTATCTCTTTTTTATTAGTTATAATGAATACAATTATTCAATGGAATTGTAGAGGTCTTCGTTCCAATATTGATGAAATTTTTTGACTATCGTAGGAACATAACCCTAATGTAGTCTGTCTCAAAGAAACGCTCACCAGAGCCGAGACAAATATCAATTTCAGAAATTATTCATTGTTTAATTGCTTCGGTCCTATGAACAACAAAGCAATCGTAGGAGTTGATATTCTGGTTGACAACCACGTTACTCAGAGAAACATTCCATTAATACAGACCTCCAGGCAACTGCTGTTAGTGTTACGCTCCATAGAACGCCCACAGTATGCTCTATCTATCTCCCTCCAAACTCTGACTTTTACGAACAATTAACTAGATGAACTCCTATCGCAACTGCCTTTCCCTGTCATACTTTTAGGTGACGTTAATGGTCATAACAACCTTTGGGGTTCACTCGACACTAATGACAGAGGAATAAAACTTGAAAAAATTATATTGGAAATTAACCTTTGTCTTTACAATAATAAATCTCCAATTTATTGGCATCCCTCTTCGGGAACATTCTCGCACCTTGATTTAACTTTATGTCACCCATCTTTGTTACTCGATTTCGAATGGATGGTGCATGACGATCTCTGTGGAAGCGACCACTTTCCAATATTTCTAAGGAACTGTGGATCCACAGAGAGCAATCATGTACCCCATTGGAAATTATATAAAGCAAATAGGAGTAAATTTGAACATCTCAGTACCAAAAGTCTCAACACCATTGATTTTCTGAATTTAGAAGACCCGATAGAATCCTTTACTACCGAACTTCTTGAGATAGTAGAAGAACGTATACCAAAATCCAAAAGAAGACGCAATAAACAAAGCTTGGAATAATGAAGATTGTGATAAAGCTATTCGAAATAGGAAACCCGCTGTGAGGCAATTAAAAAACAACCCCACAAGCGATAACTGAAACAACTACAAAATTATTCGGGCGAAAACCCGTCGTGCTATACGCTTACACGAAAATTGTCTTGGAGATCTTATGTGTCCAAATTAAATTCTAATACATCCACCAAAAAGGTATGCGATATGATTAAATGAATCAGTGGTAAAACATCATTCAAAACAATGGGACATCTGAAAACTAATGGAAAAATAGTCACACAGATATTTGATATTGCAAATGCTTTAGGGTCTGCTTTTTCCAAAAAAAAAAAAAACAAAAAAACAAAAAAACAATGAAACTTACAATCAACCTTTCTCCATGATAGAACTTCGAGAATCGTTGAAAAAATCACGACTTTGCAACAGGACCTGATGATATTCACTATCAGTTCCTAAAACATCTACTAGATTCATCATTTGAAAAACTTCTAGATATTTCAGACTACATTTTCAGATCGGGAAATGTCCCAAAGTCATGGAAAATGGCTGTGATTCCTATCCCCAAACAGGGTAAATATACAACAGATCCCTCCAGTTACTGCCCAATATCACTTACGAATTGCTTTTGTAAAATTCTAGAGCGGATGACAAATTCAAGATTAACTTGGTATCTGGAATCCAATCGCATAATATCACCCCTGCAAAGCGGTTTTAGATCTAAGCGAGGTACCGACGGTCATTTAGTTTTTGGTTAGACTTGAAACCTTTGTGCGTGAGGCTTTTCTAAAGAAGGATCACTTGGTTACTGTTTTCTTCTATTTGGGAAAGGCTTACGACACAACGTGGAAATACGGCATAATGGAAGATCTGCACGATATAGGTATTAAAGGTAATCTACCAATTTTTATTTCAGATTTTCTATCAGATAGAATATTTCCAAGTCCGGAATGGAACGACCTTTTCCGATGTTCATCAGCTGGAAATGGGTGTACCATAAGCATTCTTTCGGTTACACTTTTTGGACTTAAAAACAACAGTATTGTCAAAACATTATTCCCTTTAATGGAGGAAGCTCTTTATGTTCATGACTTCAGTATATGCTATCGATCTAAGCATATGAATACCATCGAAATACAACTACAACAATGTTTGAATCAACTACAAATTTTGGGCAGATGAAAATGGTTTAAAATTTTCACAATCAAAAAACAGTTTATATGCATTTTTGTCAAATTCGGAAACTACACGACGATCCAAATCTGTCTCTCTGTGGTGCACCCATTCCGGTGTAATATTCGACAGGAAATTGTCGTTCCTTCCACACATAAGATACGTTAAAGCCAAATGCCTTAAGGCACTGAATATTCTAAAGGTTGTGTCCCACACTGATTGGGCAGCGGATAGAAACGTTTAGCTAAGACTCTATAGAGCCCTTATTAGATAAAAATTGGTCTCGTAGCTTTTAAGACCTGCTTTTTCCCCTGTATTTTATCCAAAATATAAAACCATGTTTCAGTTTAAACCAAAAACCATTCGATCATTTCCGCACTTTTACAAAACACAAATATTGATGTTAACCAAATTCAGTCATTTGGAACGATAGAAATTCCATCCTGGCTAATGAATTCACCTGAAGTTAACTTTCCACTACATGAAATGATTAAATCAGACAGTTACACCTTTCGTTCATCCTTCTAGAAATTGCAGTTAAAATATGAAACATTTCTACATTTATATACTAAGGTTACTGCGGCCATGGTTACATAAGATGAAACCTATGGATGCCGGCTGCCGAACAACGCCTCAATATTCACGGCAGAAGCGCGAGCTACCTACCTCGCCCTTGAATATATTCAAAGAAACATGGTAATGAAAGCTCTCAGACTCTCTTTCTGTTCTACAAACTCTTAGTAATAGAGATATCGAAACTATTTTCATTCGTAATACCTTAATACTATATCATGAACTTGCTTTTAACTTTCGTATTGCTTTTTGCTGGGTTCCTGGGCACATGGGAATACCAGGCAATGAAAAAGCAGATCGTACCGCAAACGAAGCTTTATCGCTAACATCTGTAATCCTTGATGAATAGAATGTGATGAGCCATTCACTGTTAAACATCTTTATTGGACTGCGGTGACCTTCTATCTACTCGAGAACGTTTATTTCGTAACATTACATGTCTAAAATCCATTTTTGAAACTGTTGAGATTTGTAAAATGTTGTTCTACATAATAGATTATGATGTACCATTTTAGTCTTTTGTGTTCACATACCCATTTAAGATTTTTAACATTTGTCATTTACCTTTTGGTTTGTTTAATGTTATTTCCGTCTGGATCGCTGTGTATTTTACCGTTTGATGGCCATAATGTGTTGACGGGCCGATAAGAATATAATGATAATAATAATGTTATTGGTAATGATGAGCAAGATCATAATATATTTGTTACTGAAGTTGGAAAAATATAATGATTTATGATTTATAAGATATGGGCACAGTCCGGTGTCCTATATACTTGTCCACACGATAAAGGTTAACATATTTTGAGGATCAAGGGGAACGCCTGATATTAATACATTGACATGTTTTTATTCATTTGTTAATTCCAATAAGATTGGAATAAAATACACTCAAGTGAATATCACCTTTTCATAATTAAAGGTATGATACAGTAGAGCTAAACAATGAATTAAACTGCATCATACAGCTGTTTCGTCCTTCAAGGACTCGTCAGTGATGCTAAGGACCTAACATTTCAAGCCTAGGAGGCTACAAAGGAAATTCCAAAGTAATCAAAAGAAACGTCAAAATCTAGACGGGGAGGTGCAGCAGGCCGATAATTGATTAAATTTCGTATTTTTATATATATATAATTTTAGAACAGCAGGTACATGTGTATTTTCTGAATCGTTGTCACTATTCGAACGAATCAAACGTTGCAAGAAGGCTACGGCAAACCTCTAGGAATTAAAAGTTCACCAGCAGTGACTACCACTTGGTACAAAAGACATACAAGTGAATAACATTTTTCATTAATTGTGAGAATGATAAAGTAAAGCGAAACAATGAATTAAACAGAATATATCCATTACTACTCTTTTAACATATATATTGACGAAGTTATGATAATGCTGAAAGGCAACATTGTAGTATTGCAATTCGTTCTGTTTGTATCTGATATATATAGTAATAATTATGCAAAGTAGTAACTGAAGCTTAACTTTGTTAGTTGTATTCGATGAAAACTTAAAATTTCTGTTATACCAAATGGGTGTTTTAGCACATTTACTTTTCAGTTCAACTTATTTTGCTTAATAGATAAATTTTGCCAAGGCTGAAATATGTTTTTCCATAATAAAGTTTTACATTTCTGTTGTACAGTTGCTAAATATATTCAAAACCACAATTATCAAAAATATCCCTATCTGCATTAGTGTTGAACAGTAGTTGTCATTTACCTTCCGAGGTGAAAAGTCTACGAACCCATATAAGTTTCAATGAGGCAATACAAAAATTAGATTCACCATTTTGAGACCCCCTCCTACACAGTTTGTAATAACAACGTCGCTCTTTATTTTTTATACTGTACTTTTCCAGAGAAAGCTACCTAATTCTGAATACAATTTTGAAATAAAATTCATCAGGATTTGGTAATGATATAAACAGGTGATCTAAGTGAGATGAAACGAGATGAACATTTAATCATTTAATTCATAAAATATTCCTTTATTAGAACTTTTATGTTCTTTGTTCAAAAGGTTACTTAGAAACGTTCAACGCAGCTCATTCTAAAACTCAATGTTTTTGCTTGTCCTTAAAATTTGTGCAAGTGAGAAAGTTATCAAAATCCATATTAATTAAACTTGCAGTGCATATTCTGGCCGTGCATGGTAACCATGTGAACTCTTTCGTGTTTGGAGATTCTTTTGCACTCCACGCGACCTTGAGTTACGTTACTGAACGCGCTTCTTGAGTGGAAGGAGTGAGTGAGTTGGTCAATATCGAAAACAATTGCATAATTTAAATGATAACTTCATACGAACATGTCGGTGGTGAAGTACCGGTTAAGGATGGTTAGTTCAACACAAATAATCAAGCAAAATCATACAGCATTCTACCGTAGCGTATATAAGAACACGCCAACCACCTCAATGTATGGACATGCAGTCGCATGTTCAACCAAGGGACCCGAGATGATCATGTTATAAAACTTGACCCTTGGGTCTGGTCCAATACCTAAGGGCTTAACTTCTAGGCCATAACATCATAACATGTAATAAGACTCCCACCCCATGATCATAACTTTGAAATGATCGTGATCGCAAGCTTACAGACGTAAATCTATATAAAAAATATTCTATTGCTTGGCATAAAGCTCCGGATGAACAGTCCATGGTCCTAGTTAAATCATTCAAGTGTATGGCTGTCTTTGTAAGAGCATACATGTGTTTTGAAATCAGAAGAGTACATATAAAACATATATAACCTCTGGTGAAAACCAAGTTGAGTGGTTCAACAGTTTGTATTGTAAAATGTCCTCGTGCAAGACATTTTACGTCAATTGCTATAGATGGTGTGGTATAAATCTACATTTTGTTGAGTGGGTAGCCACAAACACGTTAAAAGGAGATTATGTCTCATAAAAACCGGACTGTTCTTATAATAAAAAGAAGATACCAACAGGTTGCCATAATCATACGACAAACAAACTCAATAAGGAAAATAGAAATATTCACATGGATACTTCAGAAAAAGTATATGGAGAATAGGACCAGAAGAGTAAGAGTAAACGCCTTTTGGTTAATCGACGACAATAGCCATATAAACGTTGGTCAAGCAAAGTAAGCAATGGCACGTTCTCGAATGAGAAAATATACAGCAACGGAACCAACAGGCAAACAAATGAGTATCAAACACGTCCAGCATCATATTGCACAAAGAAGTAAATTACTTATCAATATGATGACCGTAAAATTCCCTCATAGTTTTCATCAACCTGCATCTTTTGAAAATCCTGTGTTACACGTTTATCCGTCAGATGACAACTTCTAGCACGGAAAATCGTGATACTGAGAAAAGGCCTTTGAATATCGAATTAACTGCGACGAGTAACGGTTATAAGAAATCAAAATCATCACGCTTATCATACAGCTTAATTAAAAGCTATCCATTTTTTTGTAATAGAAAAATATAGAGATAAGCGACTGATGTAGAAGATTCTATCTGAGTTAAATTTCTAATTATAGTGGGTATATACGATGAACGTGGTCAGTAAAAATGTCAGCCACCAGTTGATTCCCAAAGATATCAGGTCCATTACGATAAGTGTGTGTTGTCGAAATGACTTACCTGCATCGTCATTGTAAGCCTTAAGTATAGCCTCTTTATCTTGTGTGATGTCAACACTGATCACAAGTCGACATTTGTCTGGAAAAGAAAGAACACGCATGAAAATTGTATACAAATATCAATTTATTTCTCCAGTCGTGTCTTTGAAATATCAAGTACAAGAACTATACTAACAAGATATCCCAGAAGTATCTTTGCGTTCATCATCGTATGACCTTTATTTGTTCTTTTGAAATCTAAATCTTTTGTCTTCTATCCTGATTTTTTGCTACTAGTTTGAATTTTCTAATCAGTCCAGCAATCAAATAAAATTTTACGAAAGATCAATCTGGCGTTATACAGAAATATTGCGAAGTCTTTCAACGCCAAAAAATTCAAGATTGCCTATTGTCAGCCAGCGTTTTTTCTGATCCGTCGGAAAATAAAACGGAAACACCAAGGGACCAAAGGGAACCCACAAATAGATTCTGAAAACGATCCATCGAGTAATGAGGTTAAGAAATATGGACAACTTTTCATGGAGAGACTACAGAGGTAGGGCGGTTTCAGATCAGGTGGCAGACTAAGAATGCACCACGAGTCAACATAATTCAAGTCACAAATCAAAAATACACGCAGTTACGACTCATTTTTGTTGTGTTTAATTAAGTACAGCAACCGATGTCTGATATTCTTTGGTTACATCTAGTGTCCATGATAATCGTCGACGTGGCATACCGACTTCTTTGCCCTTTGATTAGCCTTTGATTCTGGTAAGTGACATGCCGAAACATGCATTGACAGTCACTTTCACATCGTACGTGTTTGTGTGACGACGATCGCAAACTAAATGAGCGTAATTGTTGCGTTAACATCAAACTATACCACCATTAAGTCGCTCAACCTACCTTTTTTCTCTCCTCTGAGAACATGACATTACTAACTCAATTCTTCCAAAACATTTTATGAACGGCGACTTATTATTTACTTACGCAACTCTAACTGAAACATTGTTCGTCTGTTGACATGAAAATTTACTTAAATCTTACCTGTCATTATCGAAGATATCATCCCGTGAGTATTCACTTGGTCATCATACGACATGTTCATCATGCTACCAAACCATAAAATGAACTTTACACCACTGGCATGCCTGCAACAAATTTTCGTCAGACAAAAACCCTTCGCTGTCAAAACGATATTCTCTTGCATCGAAATAACAGTTAAACTTTTGTTCAATAATTTAATGTTATTTCGATGCAAGAGAATATCGTTTTGACAGCGAAGGGTTTTTGTCTGACGAAAATTTAATGTTTTAAATATACTGTTTTAAACTTTTCAAGATTTACATGACAGGTATGTTATTGTGCCTGCAGATACGTCGTCCAATAACTTGATCTTTGTCTGCAATTATTATTATATTTCCTGCAAACAAAAAGAACTGGGTTTGCTTGATAAAGAAGGAAACCCCGCCTCTACATTATGCAGTGTTTTAAAAGATGTTTTGTATCACAATCATTTAGAATACCTATTAATGATAATAAAACGGACCTCCCAAGTTTATACTGGATCCCTGAATTTCACAATAATCCATATAAACTACTTTTTATTATTGGCTCTTCTAACAGTTCAACCAAGCCTTTGTCTAAACTACTAACTTCCATTCTAGGTACTATCCAATCTGAGTCACGGTCTTATTGTTATGCTGTTTCCTCAAGAAGTAGAATATAATAGTACACCCTCTTCTAAAAACATTTGTTCTATAAGAACATTTGATTTTTTCACCATGTACACCACCATACCCCTTTCTAAACAGAAGGAACGTTCGTTCTCCTCTCGTTACAACTTTCTTCTCTAAGATGGGTGAACGGTGGAATCAATATGTGGTTGTGAACTATACTGAAGCGTATTTCGTAAGAAAAATACGTCCAAATAAAAAACGAAACATACAGAGGAAGAAATCATAAAAATGATAGTTTTTAGTTGACAATATCTTCTTACCTATGGGAACCAACTGCGCCCCTCTGTTTGTTTGGCTGTCTTGTTTTTGTTTTCATACAAGGCTGAATTTATTGAAGAGCTGGCTGATCAAAACAAGTCTCAATGACCTTGCAAGATCGTTTAATTTCACCTTCAAAATTGTTTATGGCATTTGTATTTAAATAACAAGAAACTTAATTACTTCGTCCATCGTATATATCCACCAGAACTGGAAATCAAAGATACGACAGACTCTTCTACATCTGCTACTTATCTTGATTTTTTCCTACAACAAAATCAACATGGACAGCTTTCCATCAAATTAAATGATAAACGTGATGATTTCAATTTTCCCATTGGGAATTTTCCATTTCTGGATATCGATAGACCTGCATCTCCAGCCCATGTTGATTCGATATTCATGGGCCTTTTCAAATTATCAAGATTTTTGTGCAAGAAGTCGTCAACTGACTGTCAAACTCGTAACACAAGAGATCTAAAGATTCAGATAGATGACATACGTGGGGAGGTTTTATGGTCGTCATGGTAAAGAACGATTCGATTTCTTGTTGCTATATGAAGTTGGACGTATTTGATGCTCGTTAGGTTGCCTGTTAGTTTCGTTGTAGTATACCTTGTTTTCCTTTAAGAACATGACATTACTTACTTGATTGACCAAGGTTTACATATCGGATGTTGTCGATGAATCAGAGAACACTTACTCTTTCGGAACACCTGGTCATATTATCTTTGTATTTTTAGGAGTCTTCGTGTACATGTTTCTTTTGTTCATATTTATAGTTTTATGGATTTTGAGTTTGAATTATGATCTTGTTGCCATGTTGGTATTTTTTTTATATTTTTTGTTGGACTGACCAATTTGAGGAAATAAGGGTCTGCTTGTGTATGTCGATCCAGAACTGTGGGTCATTTTTTTCCATGATATAGTCTATAGAGTTTCCACGGCATGGAATCAAGAACGTAATGAAATCCACCAAAACTAGTTCTGATGTTTAATTCCTTGTTCGTAATCAGCAGCTATTGATCGAATAACAAGTGAATTATCGTATACCTCTGACAACACTGCTGAAGCTTTCATCAGGAAATCTGAAAAAATATCGTTAGGAATTCAAAATATTTCATTTGATTTGTTGACCCGCCTGGAAAGTAAAGCAACAATGAACTACAGCAGTATACTCTCATTTATCACGATGTTTAAACCTACCACCAGAGATGTCCAGTGAGTAAAACTGGACCATTTTCTGCCTTTTTATTAGCTCATCTATTACAAATCTCGTTGTGGAGCAGTTCCCGCTTCCGAGGTCAACCAAGGTCAAGTCATTTGAATCCCTCGGGATGATATCCTGTGATGCAAGAGAAATTGTTCCGAAAACTGGTTATCAATTTTAAATGAACAACGCTTCTATATTTTCTGTGGGAAGAATGATTGAAAAGACTGAATAGCGTATTTATCTTTCGATGTTCTCTTTAGTAGCAAATCATTTTCGTTTCTTTTG
>NW_026782911.1:0-41610 GCF_031769215.1 Ylistrum balloti | reverse complement strand
CGGCGACCATTTGAATCCAAAGCCTTTCTCGCCAGTACATAGCGCTGGAAACTTTCCACCTGTTCCGGGACACTTGCTCTTAACTCCATGACAACGCCTTTAGTTATGTCGAAACGGCTCCCCATTTGCCACTGGAACTGTTACCGGCAGAGTTCCCGTCGATGACAGACGGCGTCGAGACTTGTAATGTAAACCGGAACAACACAGAGAAGATGTATCCATGTACGTGATGTAGGCCTGATTTTAAGTGATACACTTTGCATTGTAGTAAGTAGAGAACCCATTTTTGCCCAGGACGAGTAGTCATGATACAGTCAGAAGTCAGGAGAACAGAAGAGAACAGAAGGCAGGCTAGAGCGGTGGAGACTGGGGGCACAAGGAACATGGGCCACATGGGATACCATTAACAGAAAAGCTCACCTGTGAGGACATCTGAACACGAACTGTTGAGGCTGTCCTTCCTCCTCAGGTCAGTCCACCATCACCTACCTTAGATATATCAACTATATCAAGCAACGAGGAATTGAGCCGAATATAGAGAGAAAAATAAGCGGAAATGCAGTTTAATGTATTTTAGCAGTGGAACTTTCTATATTGTTTAGGTGATCGGGAACGATTAACAACAACTGAAGTATTATCAAGATATAAGTTGCTTCGCCATCTATTTTTATCCGCCTTATTCTCTCGAAAATAATATGTACAAAAGGATTTTGAACACATATACATAAAAAATATACCATACATTTACAACGGTCACATATAAGGTTATGTTAGTTACACAACATTTACGTGTAAATGGAGGCGTGTACAAAGAGTATACATAAAAAATCAATATGTAAATTTATAATTGTTTCTGCTTGTCAAGTAGATAATAGGTTACACTTCCTCCAGTCAATATGTGCAATATTTCAAAATCTGCTTGTGAGTGCAAGAAGACACTAATCCGATAATTATACACGAAATCAATGTTAGTTATACAGCACCATGCTCCGGCCAAGCTCAGAAGAAGGATTACACTACATAGCACTAGATGTATAATTATGACATAAATTCTACTTAGTCAAACTTTGAATGGTTACAACTATTTCCAGATATTGTGTATTCTCTGTCAAACTGAATGGTTACAACAGTCAAGACGAGACTGGTCCTCACCCTGAGAGATTCCCCAGATGAGCAAATCCGTGAAGCAGGGATTGTTACCCATACAGGAAGGAAGTGGTCAGCGACAGAGACTGTTAGCCAGGCGGAGAGTACATTCAAGCACAAGGACATTGTGAGAATGATCGCTGTCAGAGGGCAAGGGATTGGTGAAACCAAGACACTTTTGTGGAGCCGGGCAGCCCAGGATGAGAGACGAGCCATGATACAGTCAGAAGTCAGGAGAACAGAAGAGAACAGAAGAACAGAACAGAAGGAAGGCTAGAGCAGTGGAGATGGGAGCACAAGAGCGTGGACCACAAGAGATACCATTAACAGAAAGCTGACCTGGGAGGACAACTGGAAGTATGAACTGTTGAGGCTGTCCACGATCTCCTACCATCCCCAGCTAACCTCTGCCTTTAGGGGCTGACAACAGACCCATCATGCAAGCTCTGTAACCGCCCTGGAACTCTAGAACATGTTCTGTCTTCCTTTCCACAGCACTGACAAAAGGACGATACAGATGGTGTCATGACAAAGTGCTCAGAGAAGTGGCTGACTGGCTTGAAGTAGAAAGGAAGAAGGAGCAAAGGAGTAACCCCCAACAGCATCACATCAACTTTGTGAAGCCGGGTGAAACCGCAAAGTCACAGCCAAAACAGAAGTGATCTATCCTAGATGTCACCACAGGTTGGAACATGGAGGTGGACTTAGGAAAGAAGCTTGTGTTTCCTGGCATTGTCCAGACAAACCTCAGACCGGACATCGTGCTGTGGTCTGGAACAGGAAAGAAGCTCATCATGATCTAGCTAACAATACCCAAGGAAAAAAGATGTGCAGAGGCCTACTAGAGGAAGAATGCCAAGTACAGAGCTCCTCAATGAATGCAGGAGAAGAGGCTAGCGTACATGGCAGTTCCCCATCAAAGTAGACGTCGGGATTCTGTTCCCAGTTTGTGTACCGACTCATTGCAGCAATTGAGACCACTGGCAGGGAAAGGTGCAGGACGATCCAAAGACTGAGCCAAGCTGCAGAGCGTGTATCTAACTGGTTGTGGCTATGACGTGAGGAGAAGAGCTGGAAGCTATCGACCCCCACACCATAGAAAGGTGGGGCCACTCACTATCACATACATGGATAGCCCTTAAATATCAATGACGGCGAGAGCGATGAGCAGACTACTGGCGACAACCGAAGATGAATCCAGGTTCTCTGGCCGGTGGTACTCTGGGGCACGCTCAACAAGCCTGGAGAAACTAGTTAGGGACAGAAGAGACGTCACGAACTCAGTAGTATGTTTCTCACTTAACCAATAACACCAAAATAAATAAATAAAAATTAATCCGTATAATTTAATCATAGCTCGTCATATTTATGTCATTAATTAACGACTATTTTTTTGATAATTTGTTACACCATCGCATTGGCCAATCAAATGAGACGTTACAAAATGACGTCGATTACTTTCGTTTAGGCCAATGGATTATAACATGAAAAGGCCAATGAAAATGCTTGTTTCATCAATAATTGACTGATTATGATTGTAATAAAAATCCATGGTGTATACTGACGTGAAAATTTGTGAACGTTCTGTCGTCAATCGTTCAAATGATCAAAGTTTCACCAAATCTTCAAACAAGGGTGCGCAAATTTTCACTAGTTCCGATATAAACCCCTTTAATAGTGCTTACTTGCATATCAGTGAAGGTTGCATTGACGATATTCATTATTTCTGGTTCGCCCTGTATTTGCTTCATGATCTCCTCGACATTGAAAATTGCCATCATGGAAGTACGCGGGGCTCTGTAGTAAAGCTCCTTTGGTAGGCCTATATAGAACTCAATATCTGCAAAACATGGTGACAGTTGTCATAAAATTCAAATGTAGAGTCGACATGATTTCTAATACAAAATTATTTCCAATCTAAATTGCTGTACATAACATGCGACGGGCCTCCCGTATCTTGTTCAGTGAGGCAATCAGCAGCTTCTACAAGGAGATGTCTCCCCGAAATGACCCTTGGCGATAAACCACACAAACTTAATTCCAAAATGACGGATAAATTTGATTATTAAAGATTCACGTGTAATTCTGGATCTAAATAGCCTCAGAGAATAACGAACAACGATGTTTCTGTAAACTGAGAGCGAAACACACGTATCAAACAACTACTTACCGGAATATATGTATTAAAAAAATGTGTATTCAGTGAGCATTGATATTAATCTGATACATAATTACTCCAAACTTTCAAATATTAGAAAGCACGCATAATACAATATCTAGTGTTCTACGATCAACTGATGGAAAGTGACGAATTTTGTAATAAAAATTATTTGTATGAAAATATTCTGTATTTTATTTATAATTAATGGAATCAACGAAAAATAGAAACAAAATCGCCAAGTCTAACTACAGTCGAACCTCGTTATCTCGAAGTCGGCGGGACCGAAGTAAAACCTCGAGTTATCCAAGTATTCGATTTAAATGGGTTCGAATGTTTGGTGTGAAATTTGACCGGGATCGGCGAAATACTTCGAAATAAACGGGATCTTCGAGTTACATGCGTTCGAGTTTAATTAATTTTTTGGCTCATATTTATCTTGTTAATTTGTATCGAAATATGTTTCTCTTTTCTGTGTCTGACGTATAATCTTGATAAACCGAACTTGTTTATTATAGAAGATATATTTATCAAAATACTTCATTTCTAACAACTCAACCCTCACCGAACGGTTTGGCAATTTGGTCCAGGTACAAGGCAAATGTTAAAGGATGGTAGCCATGTTTAGTTCCTGTTGAAAATACAATCACAACAACGTTACATTGACGATCAATTACACTCACAAAATATCAGCAAACATCTCCCTTCCTCCCTCCCTCCCCTCTCTCCTTCTCTCTCTCCCCCTCTCTCTTTCCCTCACTCCCTCCCTTCCTCCCTCCCTCCCCCTCTCTCCCTCACTCTCTTCCTCCCTCCCTCCCCCTCTCTCTCTCCCTCCCTCCCTCTCTCTCTCCCCTCTCTCTCTCTACTCCTCCTGCCTCTCTCTCCCTCTCTCTCTCTCTCTCTGTCTGTCTGTCACTGTCTCTGTCTCTCTTTCCCTCTCCCTTCCCCTCTTTCTCTTTATTTATCTATTTATTAATTTCATTTATCTATTTTTATTTATCTGTTTTAGTTATTTCTTAATTTATACAAGTACTAATTTTTCCTACATAAATACATAAAAGTTTGTATGAGTGACGAACATACCTGGTTCCCACAGTGGCCTTTGTTTTGCTAAAATGTCTCCAAATTTTTTAGGGTCATCTAACATGAGTCTTAATGGTAATGGTTCTTCGTTCCCACTAAGTCCAGCCTTAATGCAAACAAATATATGACGTCTTGAAAGATGACATCAAAGTTGTATTTTGATGACCAGGCTTCTTTTCAAATGCCTTTGTGAGTTATTTCAGGCATAGAAATGATTTTTGCATTGTCTCCAAATTTCACATACAATTATCACTGGGTTACTTACTGCTAAATTCATAATTTTCGTGTACGACTTATTTTCTTCGATTTCGTTAATCCACGAGTTATCAAAATAACATTTTTAGAACTATATTTACAACCGAATTCATATGTCCAGGAAATAGTGATTTTTTGAGATTAGATTTGTGCAGTTTGCATTATCAGTAATACGATATAATTAAAGCGCATTAAACCTGGTAATCAACATCTAATATTTCGACGTCTTTGTTGTCTTTGTACGTTAGTTATGGTAACCTACCTTGTTAGAGATGTACGTTTCAAGAGTAATGTTCTCTTTGCCGTTCTGTGCAAACTCGGGCCAGTACTTTGCTATTTTTTCATTGTAGTCGAGGAGACCTCTACAACATAACAGGTGAGGTTATAAAATATCTGAATTTCTGGAGATTGTGTCCCCAAATATCAATACAATAAAGTGTTTGAACCCGTCGTCATTTTGGAGACATCTTCTGTGAATGGTGCCATTTCAAGGTTTCGGTAAAAATATTTCAAAAATAATTGAAGACGTTTGAAAATTTCTGTAACTCTTTGGCTGTGACATCTCGAGTAGCTTCATGCAGACCGAAAATATCTGTCTCTAAAATGATAATTTAATTCCGATACTCACATTTATTATGGTGTTACTGATATTTACATTTTTATGAAATAAACATAATTATAATAGATATCGATATCTGTGAAATAAATGTGAATATTGACACTTAATTATTATTTCCGGTCTAATTATCTTGTGAATTGTTGTGTCAGTGACATATCCTGCTAACTCTTAATTGTTTGACTGTACTCCAAATGGCCTCGGACATATTAACGATATTACCTTGAATGCAAGTGACACGGCTTGTCACCAGAAAATAGTATTGCGCTCGCGATGGAAACACGTGACATATGACACAGGTGATCCAGTGAAATCTTATTGCTTATATCGTAACTCTAGATGTCTATATACCTACCTGTCGACAAGGTGAGCTATCACAAGGGCTGAAGGACTTTTTGTTGAGGAGTAGAAACACGGCATGGTGTCCTCTCGCCATTTCATTCCAGCCTCCTTCTCCACCCAGCCTCCCCATAGGTTCACGACCAACTCTCCTTCATAGTAAACCGCTACGGAACTCCCTTCATCAGAACCATTCTCCAAATTGGCCCTGAAGAAAAAACAAAAATGTATGACTTCGGGTATAATTTAATATCTTGCAAGCGATAATTCACTCCGCACTTTTAACCCAGTGCCCTTAACACAAATTTACTATTTTTGCAATTCTGTCGTTAGAAATACACTTCACAGTTACTATTAACACACAGAGGTACAACAAAACCACAGGAAGATTTGGAGTTGTAATTTAATTTCGTATTAGTTTCTGTTACTTCATCTCAATAAAAAAAACCATATCTTAAGCAGATTAAGTTTGCAGATTCTGCAAAGTCTATATAGAGATCGTTTCTCAGAAATATTGTCGAGTCCTGTTTTCAGTATTGAATTATAGTGTTTCCCACCCTCTTAGTCCATTCAAATGACCATGGATGTTGAAAGGACGTGAACTGTCACTTTAATCACTTTTCAACTGTCGCCTAATCAATATTATCATTCTGGACACAGATATCGATACCAATATGAAGGTAACAGATGATGTCTGCAGGTGTCTGTGTACTTGATCATCTTTAATCAGATCAGATGTGATTTGAAAAGAAAAAAAAATACGGATGGCTTAGTATTTCTCACCAACGGAGGTTGGAAAATTGGAATATAGAAACGTAAGGTTCCGTCAGGCATCGATTCCTCATTGCGACTAAGACCGAGTTGGACATGATGTCTACAACTGGCGATTAGTTCGTTCACAAGGGTAAATCAGAGTCCATGCGATACAGTCTTATTGTAGCCGTGATTAAAATTTAAAAAAAAACAACAAACAAAAGGTTTATTCATCATGGCTAGTTGTTTGTTCAGTGCGTAAGTTCTTGACAAGGCAACAATTTTGCGGTCAGAACACTAAAGTTTCAGCGCACTCCTGTGTAGTACAAGAATTGTTATGTAACTGTTATAGTGCCCTCCTCTGTGATACTAGAATTGCTAGGTTACGGTTATAGTGCCCTCCTCTGTGATACTAGAATAGTCAGGTTACGTTTATAGTGCCCTCCTCTGTGATACTAGAATTGTCAGGTTACGGTTAAAGTGCCCTCCTCTGTGATACAAGAATTGTCAGGTTAGCTTATAGTGCCCTCCTCTGTGAAACTAGAACTGTCAGGTTACGGTTATAGTGCCCTCCTCTGTGATACTAGAATTGTTATGTTACGGTAATAGTGCCCTCCTCTGTGATACTAGAATTGTCAGCTTAGCTTATAGTGCCCTCCTCTGTGAGACTAGAACTGTCAGGTTACGGTTAAAGTGCCCTCCTCTGTGATACTAGAATTGTCAGGTTAGCTTATAGTGCCCTCCTCTGTGAAACTAGAACTGTCAGGTTACGGTTATAGTGCCCTCCTCTGTAATGCTAGAATTGTTAGGTTACGGTAATAGTGCCCTCCTCTGTGATACTAGAACAGTTAGGCTACGATGATAGTGCCCCCCTCTGTGATGCTAGAATTGTCAGGTTACGGTTAAAGTGCCCTCCTCTGTGATACAGGAATTGTCAGGTTAGCTTATAGTGTCCTCCTCTGTGAAACTAGAACTGTCAGGTTACGGTTATAGTGCCCTCCTCTGTGATACTCGAATTGTCAGGTTACGGTTAAAGTGCCCTCCTCTGTGATACAAGAATTGTCAGGTTACGTTTATAGTGTCCTCCTCTGTGAAACTAGAACTGTCAGGTTACGTTTATAGTGCCCTCCTCTGTGATACTAGAATTGTCAGGTTACGTTTATAGTGCCCTCCTTTGTGATACTAGAACAGTTAGGCTACGGTTATAGTGCCCTCCTCTGTGATACTAGAATTGTCAGGTTACGTTTATAGTGCCCTCCTCTGTGAAACTAGAACTGTCAGGTTACGTTTATAGTGCCCTCCTCTGTGATACTAGAATTGTCAGGTTACGTTTATAGTGCCCTCCTCTGTGATACTAGAATTGTCAGGTTACGTTTATAGTGCCCTCCTCTGTGATACTAGAATTGTCAGGTTACGTTTATAGTGCCCTCCTCTGTGATACTAGAACTGTCAGGTTACGTTTATAGTGCCCTCCTCTGTGATACTAGAATTGTCAGATTACGTTTATAGTGCCCTCCTCTGTGATACTAGAATTGTCAGGTTACGTTTATAGTGCCCTCCTCTGTGATACTAGAATAGTCAGGTTACGTTTATAGTGCCCTCCTCTGTGATACTAGAATTGTCAGGTTTACGTTTATAGTGCCCTCCTCTGTGATACTAGAATAGTCAGGTTACGTTTATAGTGCCCTCCTCTGTGATACTAGAATAGTCAGGTTACGTTTATAGTGCCCTCCTCTGTGATACTAGAATAGTCAGGTTACGTTTATAGTGCCCTCCTCTGTGATACTAGAATTGTCAGGTTACGTGTATAGTGCCCTCCTCTGTGATACTAGAATAGTCAGGTTACGTTTATAGTGCCCTCCTCTGTGATACTAGAACTGTCAGGTTACGTTTATAGTGCCCTCCTCTGTGATACTAGAATTGTCAGGTTACGTTTATAGTGACCTCCTCTGTGAAACTAGAAATGTCAGGTTACGTTTATAGTGCCCTCCTCTGTGATACTAGAATAGTCAGGTTACGTTTATAGTGCCCTCCTCTGTGATACTAGAATAGTCAGGTTACGTTTATAGTGCCCTCCTCTGTGATACAAGAATTGTCAGGTTACGGTTATAGTGCCCTCCTCTGTGATACTAGAATAGTCAGGTTACGTTTATAGTGCCCTCCTTTGTGATACTAGGATTGACAATGTTTGTATATGGGATTAACTGAATTGTTATGACTCTACCAAATTTATAATGGGTTGTTTACTATGTTTACTCTTCATGTGGTGTCATATAATTGTTCACATACGCACAAATGCCACAGTTGGTAAGATCTAGACAGAAGCGGGGATCGGAGGAAGAGGTCAATATATAGAACGACGTCACAAATTTAATTGTTCCAGAAGTAAGTTAGATATCTTTCTGGTGCAACTTTTTAGAAGTCTTTCTCGTAGCATTCTCTGGTCTCTAGCATCACTGACGAAGCATTGAAACAACTGTATGCTGTATTTTAATTCAACATTTGTAATATATGAATAATCTTTTAACTATCTATATGATAGGTACTTATCATTTATGCATAATTTTTAAAATGGTATGCGAACACGGGTTATAGGGAAGGCAGTATACACAGCTTATCAGTTTAAAAGACATATTTCCTCAATTGTTGTCATTTTATAGGAATAGTGATGCTCGGGAGGTTGCCTAATATGAAAACAACGTTACAAATTTCATCAAAACTCATATAAATCATGAACGAATTATCTGAGCAATTTTTGGGAAAATCCCCACTGATTTTTTATATTAATATTGTCTACCGAACAAGTTAAGTCAGAATATGACAGATACATTAATGTTTAACAGTAAAAATAAATTAACCACATATACCCGCCCAAACAAATTATTTGCTTGTGGGTAACCTTAATCAGGGTTACATCCACACATTCGTCATAAAACCTCGGTTTTTTATTACCTGAACACATCTCTGACTTTCTCAAACCCGTCCTTGACAAATCCGTCAACGTAGGGTGTTTCTTTGGCCTCTGTCCCGTCAGCCATCGTGAATGATCGGTTGATTGTGTGAACTCCGCTCTCTTGTCATACACAATCTTCCCTGTCCACACCGCTTTGGACTATGTACATGTTATCACAATTATTCGTAGTGCAGACATGTACTCTAACCTGATGGCGCATAAAGCTTTTATTTACTTAAAACAAAGGTGGGGAAAATGAATTATCATTTCTCGGTTTACCTATTCAAAATTTATACATGAATTCTAAAGTGTCTTGTTACCGGTCTGTAGTCTCAATGGCGGGTACTCAAGAATACAATACTAATTTTCGACAGGCGATATCACCATTGGGATGATGTGTGTTGTATTTCCTTGGCGGATGTTAAAAAAACATGTGGAAATACCGACATGTAATCAGAATTTAAATTTAAATTTAAATTGGAATTGGAAACTAGTGCAAATATGAAAAAAAATATGATAATAATAACCTTTATTCATTTTACAACAATTGCGAAGCAAGTTTTTCCAACTTATATAAATCACTCCTGTTGGCGCGGATGGAAGCGTTAGAGGGGTCTCAGTGTGGGAGGAAACCGGAGAACCCGGCGAAAACCCACGTGGTCGGGCAGGTGACCCTATACATTTTCACATCCATTCTGGGAATCGAACCCCGGACGGCTAGGTGAAAGGTGGGTGCGTTACGACTGCGCCACCCGACCAGGTTTTCGGGAACTTCTGCTTCATCATCGAAGACACCCGGCATGTAAATCTTGGTAAATCCAAGTAAGTAATGTCACGTTCTCAAAAAAGAATAGGAAAAAAACAAAAACAAAAAAACGCTATCACTAGTCTAACCACAAACTTAAGATCAACCTGGCAAAAGCACAAGAAACACCATTATGAAGGATGATGTCATGATAAGATTTTTCACATATGAAACAAAAATAAGATATGACACTGATTTCCTTAATGTCATTTTTAAACTAATATGCATTTTTGTGTCTAATTCTCTTTTTCTTATACTATACTGCTCTGTTAGGAAACTGACGTCACCCCAGACTCTTCTAAACCAGTGGCTTTTCTCAATCACTAACTGCAATATAATTATCAGGGACAAAAACACTGACTTGTATAATTAGCTTAATGATTGAAATTTCCTCTTTAATCTCGCTATTCCATTTTACATTAATTTGGTCAGCATTTTCTGTCTTTCTTTATCCCAATATCACTACATCTACCAGAAAAAATAGGTTTGGGTGTAAAATTGTGATTTTCATTAAAATGCGTTTTCATAAGTTTGTGCTAAAAGAGTGATATTATCAAAACGTTTTAATGATGTTACTGCTTGCGTAGTGACTTAGCGTTTGAAATCCAAACACGAACAGTATTCAGACGAAAATGTTGAATTTGTGTTTTTCAGCAATCGATATGTCGACGGTGTATAGCAACGAAGGACAAAAATTATATGAATTCATGTGTAAAAACTATACCAGTCTGTCTATTGTTTGACACAGACTGATCAGCATTGTGTACTTAGTTTTATCCCTCCTCACTGATTGCATGTTCGGTATTCTGCATTATTGAGAACCCATCTTATTTATCATACAGTCGACTTTTCTTTACATAAACGTTTATTATTTAATTGTTAACGTTATACCTGTGTCCTTGTCCAAATTACTTCACTACAGGTCAACTACTCTCAATGATCTTCTAGTTAGTTTGTTTCAAAGTCCACCAAAGTTTTCTAGTACCAAACACCATATCACGACATGTTTAATAAAAACTTACATTTGTTCTTGTATTTTGTATCCCAACCACATTCAATACTGCATATTTCCACTTAAATTTTTGGATTCATCTGACCTTATTTCATCAATTCTATGAATCAGTTTCGTGACGTTAAAAACACCGTTTATTCTTCCAGGTCTCATGTTAAAACAGTCTGTTATTTAAACCCCCAGTAGATGCACAAGACAAGCATATTATCCCCATTTGAATTTTGTAGCTTAAAGTGATTAAATATTGAAATATAACAAAAATCAACGAAGACCAATTTCGGAAAATTTCTGTACGAAACTACCCCTCATCTTCCATAGGCCATTACAACCGGAAGTTGATTGCACTTCACAGTGCTGTCGATCAATGTGTCATCAAACATCAGACGTCATCAAACAAGAACAATCACAACATAACAAAATTATCTAACTTAAAATATTTTACTGCATACATGAATTTGAAACAATATGTTGCACAACATTATTCACACGTATAAATCCATAATATTATAACATTGAAAATACAGCAAAGACAGGACCTCAGATAAGTTTCAATAATGATGAGATAGATAATAGAATTCTTTTCATTTCACTGAGTCTCTGTGAAGTTGAAAAACAATGAAAATAATTCATTTGATTGAAGTTGAATATAATTTCTATAAAAAAAAGTAATCTATGAATTCTGCTTGTCCTGTGCAGCCTTTAGTTGGTCGGAGTTTTCTAAAATTCTCCGTTTGGCAGATATGTTTTTTATCTTATACACACACTCGTACAGTGCGTCATAAAGATCTTTCCAACGTTTCTCCTCGTCCATGTCTGGATTTACGTGATTTGATCCGAATGCAAAACCAATTTTATGGGTAGGGTCTGCAATGGCCATCTGACCTCCAAATCCTGCATGTCCAAAGGACATCTGAGGCTAGAAACGGAAGAAAATGGTATTGAATGAAACTAATGGGTTTTTTGTGCATTCTTTTTGGTGTAAACTTAATTTTTGGAATTTAACGATATTTTTGATAACTTAAATATAAAGATAAAGAAAATAAAATGATTCACATTTTAAACGTCTTGTAGGTGTTTGAATTTTAAACGGCTTTGTCGAATCAAATTTTCAAGTGATCATGGGGATTTCCTTTAAGCCGTTCAATAGTTTGATAAGTTTCTGCATAAAACGGGCGTACGTACCGGCTGATCATCGTCCACTGCAGCAAATACCATGGTCCCAAGGCTAAAGAGTGTCTCTATACCATACACTAGGTCTTTCCCAGTGGTCCTGGGTACCTGCTGCCGTTTAATTGCCTCTTCTGACAACAACCTTTTACCGTTGTGAACCCCGCCATTAGCCAAAATGCTGTGGAATTTAGCCAGGGAAGCGGCGGTGCCATGTCCCATGGATGACCCCACGGGGACTTCTCTTATATAAGGACTGTTAACAAACTGAATTTATAGAAATTTTCATCAGAGTTACCGTTGTTTTTAAACGCCCTTTTTCAAATAAAGAGAAACAAAGACGTTCTGAAGAAATATGAAAATGATATCGACATCAGTATAGAGAACAAAAAACAATGGGAAAGATGGCCTCCGTTAATTGTTTTCGTTGGTAACGATTTTTTTTAATGCATTTCCTGTCGAATTACTTGTTTATATAGATAAATATATATTCAATGTTTATGATATGCACTGATGATACCGTGTAATTACTTGTAAACCCTGAAGGCTTACATTCTATGCTTAACTCACACTAACATTTCCTTCAGTATTTCTTATTTCAGAATATTTTATTGTCTTGATGTTGGTGACAAATGGAATTGGGAAACAGGCAGAGCCTATGAAAGCCCGCTCCATACAAATTAAACAAGTAAACAGACATATCAATCAAAATTTAAGATATTAAATAATAATGATAGCATTCCAGGAAAAGAATTTAGAATACAGATTCAGTTGAATAATTATCTAACAGAAATGTCAGGCAAGCATTACCATAATTTAAATTATAGTGTGAAAGAATAGTAAGATTAGATAGGTAATATAATTATTTATAACAAGATGGAGTCAAAGTTTGTCAATTGATCAGGGCACAGGCTGCAGTACACGGAAACTTTGAAGCATTGTAAACATAACAAACTTAGCCATGCTTGGTAATGGCACAACCACAAGTAAACTGTATTAGGAATAGTAGCCATGTATATGCTTTAGAACAGTACACAAGGAATACTTTTTCAATCATCATTGTTTTACAAGAACAGAAGCATGCTTCAGATCAAGGTAGAATAGCATAATGTTTTAAAAACAATTCTAAAAGTTACAAACGTGATATATTTAAACTCAATGCATTGTTTTTGATGTGTAACCCCTGTATTTTCCGCTATCGGAAGTATGAAGCTCCCACGGGGCTCCAGGTGTGAGAAGGGTGTATGAAAAGATCCTGGGTATTTTTTAACACACTTTGGTTTGTCGTGACTTTGAGAAATTATACACCAACAGAAAACAAAAGATTAAGAAGTTTTGGATTCAGAAATTGTATGATATAAACATTTTATCATTTATTTTCACAAATTTATCTGGCAAAACTAGGCAAATGTTGAAGTTGTTAGAATATATAGCAAATTAATACTTCAGGAGAATATTTGGAACTGCATAAAACATATCATATATTATCATTTTAACTTAAATTATCAATTAAAAAAAAATACATTTCTCGGTCCAAAGTTTCATCACTAACTTTAGTTAAAAAATATATTGTGGCACAAACAGAAAAAAAGAAAGAATGGGCAGATTGTGTAAAATGTGCCATGAAGGATAAGTTGAAGATTCACTTCATACTTGGATGTCCCTTGAACCGGACACTTATATACTGTCAAACCTCGTTATCTCGAACTCCAATCATTTCGTAGATCCCTGCCTAACCTTACTCAAAATATTCGAGCTCACTTGAACCGAATAATTGGTTCCCATTGTCCTACCGAGTTCGATATAACGGAGTTCGACGGTTTGCGTTTGGGAAATCAATACAGTGGTATCTTGTTCATAATTTGAAAGAAATACCTTTGCGAAATTATTTTCATAACGAAATGGAAATGTGTATGGTTCTCAAGTGGATAACCAGTTGGCGAATTGTTCGTTTCTCCTAACATTTGTATTTTCGAAAAAAAATTTTTTTGTTTATTTCACCGGCATTCGGAAACCAAAAAATTGAAACTTAATTTGGCATTGAGTACACCTTATTCAGTGTGTTTAACAAGATATTTACCATGCCATCCGGGACGGTATTGTTGACAATCTCAGTTATATCCGGGCGGTCGGCTACCATTTTCTTCATCACTTCCTCTACATTGCTAGATCCCATCAAGGCCATCCGAGGGGCTCTGTAGAAGAGTTCCTTAGGAAGCCCAATATAAAATTCGATATCTGAAAAAGTCATGGTTATTGTTATGATTTAGGATTCGATGTAAAAATTACATTGTCATATCTCAGTATTTGTTACCAGAGAAAATTCAGTTCACTACCGCTGTCTTGAATGTAAAGAGTCACTTTCGACATCGTATCACTATCTTGATGATAATGTTAAATAAGAAAATAACTTATTGGAACACGAATTGAAACGGCGTCAGAAACTGAAAAAGACCCATGTATTTCGATACAAGTAAAAATGGTATGAATTTCACTTGTTCAAGAGAAATGTACATAAATAGGTTTTAGTTTACTTGATAATTCAAATAATACATAGAAAATTAATGTTAAAACATTATCTTACTAGTTTTTTTAATATCATCGAGAGTTAATTTTCTAAAAATAAAAACGCTATAGGAACCAACCGAACGGCTTGGCCATCTCATCGTTGAAGTATTGAGAGAGACTTCGTCCCTCTGGATCTACCCTCCTCACAATTTGATCTAAATATAGGGCGAAGGTCAAAGGGTGGTAGCCATGTCTGGTGCCTGGTGAAATAATTATAAACAGAAGTATTTGATACTACAATACGAAGAATTGTCATTATGGATTTACTCCATTGAGAAATAAACAAATTCCAGTACTTAACTTTCCTTCAGGTGATGGTTTTTTGTAAGGTTAGCTTTTAGACCTATCCGATAAAGGCGTCAGAATATGTGTAACAGGAACAAAATTAAATTTCACATATCATTGTTATTGCTTTTCTGAATAGTATGATTCAATAGTAATATGCTTTGCTATACGGGAAAAAGACAAATGAAAATGCAAATCTGCACACTGACCAAAATTTTAAAAAGGACGTAAACCCTTTATTTGAAATGTTCCAGTATTTAAAGCTTGGATAGAGAAATTTTCGAGGATATTTTCTGCTTAAAAAGAGGGTTTACGTGTTTTATTTTTTCACCGGAATGGCCAATTTTCACAAGATCGAGAAACAAGCTGTATGATTTGGGGATTTTTTTTGTTCTAAAAATCATGAAAAGTGGTCCATCAAGTCGAAATTTACGATTTTGAAATCTGTGATTTATGCAGAAAATTAATTGAAATTTATCTTAATATTTCAGAGTCATACTCAAGGGAAAAGATGAAATTGTTGAAACTGTTAAACAAATTACGCTGTAAAAATATAATTTACAAGCGGAATTTCTTCATTCTTCTGTTGTCATATGGAAAATCTCTTTCAGCATGTAAGCAAGGTATATAAAATTACAAAAATCCAGGATATCAGGTTTGAATTTATTTTTACATCAAATTATGTCCTACGTCTGGTCAAACATTAGAGAGGACTACATACTTAATGGACATATCTGTGGTGACACATATCGATAGTGTGAGAAATATAACATTTAATTTCAAGGACTATTTGCAATATTTCCTTTTAATCTTTTGTCTTTATTTAATTGTTTTACATTTACCCTGTATCTATTATTCCTTGTTTATAACTTGATCATTACATATGTAGTTGCTTTTTTGAAATTGTACTTAATCATAATTCTGCACATGTGATTAAGACACATTTCAATGATAAAGATAAATAAACATAATTACCTTGACGGAGTGATCATCATTTTTGTTTTAGATATTGTAAATGTGGGTAAGACAAAAACACAAAAAACTTTTCAAAATATCAGAAATCCGAAATCTTTAAGAATGAGATCAACATCAATTTTGAAGAATATATTTTTGTATACATAATCATTCGTATTAATAACTTATGTACCTGGTTCCCATAGAGGCTTCTGTTTGGCTAAAACTTCTGAACATTGTTTGGGGTCATCAAGAATAATTCTGAAAGAAAACGGTTCTTCGTTCCCGCTAAGACCAGCCTATATAGAATTGATGCATATACATGGAATTATAAAATGATATAAAATGGAAAATTGTAAAATGAAAAAAAGTTTCAAATACCTCAAAATTTGTGTGTATGTTACGTCTTCGAGAACCTGTACAGTTATTCTGTTCAATATTTTGACTAAATTATGAAGTTAACATAAAATTAGGTTGGATGACTTTTATCGTCCGATAACCTTAAAACACGATTATATTAATTTGATGTATTTTAGTACTAACGGCCCATGATTTGTCAAATTTCAAATCAGATGAACGTCAATGATTGCTTTGCTTCCTATGAAATAACACCCCTACCTTGTTGGAGATGTAAGTTTCCAGAGTGATGTTCTCTTTGCCATTCTGTCCAAACTCTGGCCAATATGTGGATATTTTTTCACCATAGTCTAAAAGCCCTCTACAAGACATATAAAAAAGGATAAGATGTAGACAAAGAGGTAGAATATACCAAATTGTGTTAAGTTCAGCTTGGTAGTTGAAAACATTGTTTATGATATGATAATACGATGTTCACTTGTGTGAAGTACTGGAGAATGACGGCATCGCCTCAAACAAAGCATAGCATGACGGCGAGTCATTACAGGGATGATGAAAATATATACTATAACAAAGAAGTTCCATTTACATCTAAACTTGGCCTTTAACTAAGACTCTACTAAACAAAGACCAAGACACTATCTCTCTCCACTGTATAACGTGTTAACTAAGAATGGCTTCACCATGCCTCACGATTCTTGACTAGTGTCCGCTCTACATGGCTCCTTACGTTTCGGATTTACAACGGGAATTAATGATTTCAAAGATATGACTTTTAAATTACACTTGCCTTCCTAACGAGATCAATTATCGTCTTGTAAAATGTACTTTGTTTATGCACATTTATCGGGAAAACAAAAACTCAAATTTCATAAAATTAGGGCAAAATATGATTTAAAGAACACTTTACACGAGGACTCCTAAAAAAGTACCAGGAGAATGAGACCAAGTATTCCGGAAGGGTAAACGTCTTCTGCATCATTGACGACACTCGCCATGTGAACATTGGTCACAAAAAGTAATTTTAAAGGTAATGTCATATTTTCGAATGAGAACAAGGGGTACAATAACGGAACCAACACGAAACTAACGATCAGCAAAGTACTCCAGCTTCATATCGCACCATGGAGCCAAATATTTTTCAATAAGTTTAGTAAGAGGTAAAGTTTTTAAATCGTCTCTGTATTATACATGATAAAGAAGCAGATTATACAAAAAATCATTTGTTGGAAGAGGATACGTGCTAATAGAGTTTGTACACGTCCAGAACACTGGTTATATAAATATAAATTTCAATGTATTGAAAGATTTCCAATTCAGAGATATAACATTATATACAAGGACGAAGGGAAAGAAAAATCGATTGAATTTTATAATGGACTCGGTTTTAGCAACGTTGTTATGTTGTGTATGATCCGGATTACATTACAATATTTACAATGATAACAACAAGGTTTTAGCCTTGTGAGATATATATTACCTGTCTACAAGGTGAGCTATCACAAGGGCTGAAGGACTTTTTGTAGAGGAAAAAAAACACGGCATGGTGTCCTCTCTCCATTTCATTCCAGCCTCCATCTCCACCCAGCCTCCCCATAGGTTAACGACCAACTCTCCTTCATAGTAAACCGCTACGGAACTGCCTTTATCAGAACCATTCTCCAAATTGGCCCTGTGAACAGCAAAACATAACTTTTGTTCTTTTTTTCTATATATATAATTTTAAATGAAATATTTCTCTTTACTTTTAATCATGCCGTTATCAACTGGAGGTTATCTAATTATATGAAATTGAAGATCATGAACTCAATTTGTCAAAACCTGTTAATCACACGTTTTCAAACGATCCCGACAAAATGGATGAACTATCTAAACATTGTGTCATTTTAAAATAGTTCGAAGACGTGAGGCTAAATCTGCTTGGTTCATGTTAACACTAAGATCATTTATGACCTACAGAACGTATTCTCAATCTTAAAAGTAGTGTGCAAAATTGTAATCGAATTATATCCATCAAAGTTACACATTCACTGTCTCGTCCATTGTGAGTCATCAAACGATTTACCTGAACACATCTCTGACTTTTTCAAATCCATCTTTGACGAATCCGTCGACGTAAGGTGCTTCTGGTGTTTCTTTCACGTCAGCCATCGTGCAGTCGTCGGTAGGTATGACCTTACCCAGCTATGGACTTCAGTATATCAGCGTAATTGTTATCATACACACGTACCTGAGTATCTGTTTAGTCACCTTTGAATAAACATGTATGTACGGTTTACTCTCATAGATAAAATTAGACATGGCGCGTTACGTCTAAAGCTTCGGTTAACTAGTATTAAGACGTGTACATTACTTAATAACGATAAATTTTACTCTAATTTGAATTTGTCTTTAAATGTTTTGTTTAAACGAATATTAAAGAAAGCTTTAAAAAAGATTAACCTATTTTATCATGTTCACATTACGTCATAGGTATCCGCTATAGTCATAATCATATACCGGTAACTTCATATGTGCCTGCTATAATCATTATCACATTACCTCGGTGGGTTATCGATTTGCCCACTTTTCAGCAAACAATAGAAAGTGTTGGTTTTTACCTGAGTTCATTTACCTGCGATTCTACCTGTGTTACTTATATACCTTATAACGTTACTGTAACACTAAAACAGACAAAATTATTAATTTGATGAAATTTATTTCAAAATGTCACCTTACATACAGAACTTTCAGCGTAGTTTACATTTATTTTATTAAGCACTAACATGTTACATACTTGATATTATTTAGCAAAATACATACCATAAAATGTTATTCAGCACAATACATTCTTATATAGAAATTTTACATATATTTAAGGTATCAACATACATTTACTTTTATCATATACATGTAATTGTAAAATGATGAAATTGCATGGCGTTGAATCAGTTGAACTTCATTGGCAGCTTGGTTTTCCTGGAAAACTGATAATGTTGAATATGTTGGGGTGCGAGTGATGGACATTTCGCTTCAGTTTCCCATGTCAAGCTTCCAAGTTGTTGGTGGTGCGTGGTCCCTCGATCTCGTAGTGGTTCCAGGTTTGGCGGTCTCCTTCAATCCATTGAGTGACGACGTAGTCGATGAATGGCGTAGTGTTTACGGGTAAGTCCACATTCTCCAGTTCTTCCAGTGATTTGAACCACACATTGTCCACTCTCTCCAGGGGTATCAGAGGCAGTACAGCTGCGAGGCAAACAAGGCTGATATCATCATTCTCTCTGTAAAGTTGCTGGAGCCCGGTCTGTTTGGCTTTCCTCCAGATGCACTGTGCAAAATGGAAGAAACGGCCCCCGATGGTCACTCCAGGAAAAACGTGGCATAAAGCGTTGTGGGTGGCTGTCTCGCCGAAGGCTGTTATTGGACGGAGAGGTGGGAGGTGGAAGTTGACCATCGTAGTTTTCAGAAGGGTCAGGAATCGGGTATACACCTGTTGAGTCTTCCTGAATAGTAAAGTGTAGAGGAGTGGGTACATCTTCCCGTCAATCGGTCCGTGGATTGTGTAGATTTGGTAGAAGAGCTTAGGACAAGTGAAGAAAGTTCCATCGCATTGGTTGTCTCGAAGGTGGTAGTAGTGGGCAATGGTGATTTGAAAAAAATATCTGGCTTAGCTTGGAAGGTTGGCACAACATCAACTTGGAGAGATTAAAGTGAACTGATACAAGTAAAGACTGTTCACTTAATGATACACGTACCAATAGTGATCATAATATTAAATGGCATACTTATCACCTGTAGTCATCAGTACATGTAATTATGATGGCTTACATCACTTCTCATTAATGATATAAATAGCTTACATCACTTCTCGACGTTTGTACCCATAGCTTGGGTAATAATGGCCGTAATAATAATGTGCTTTAAGTGTACCCTGAGAGGTCAGCTATGTTGACCTTGAAAAATAGTTCTGCACATAAAATACACTATGCCGAAAACGCGAATGCCGTGGAATGTTCCGTTACTGAGAAATTGCGACTTTTCTGAAAAACACACCTTTGGCTGAGAGGCGTTGACCTCGTTTTCGGGCACCCAAACCTGTGACGTCATAAGTTCAACGCTTTTGTTGATGCAGCCATATTGTCTTTACTGTGCTACATGTGATTGTGATCTATTTTGGGATTTTCCGTGGTAATTTCTTTGTTTATTTACGTGAAAGTACTTCACATCTTCGCAATATCTAAGGTAGTGAACGAGGGGTCGGTGAATTAGCGCTTAAATCCGCTAAAATGGCTTCCTATCGAGGAGGGAAGCGGTGTGTATGGTTGTCCTAACACTAACACGGATGGGGTGTCGATGCATGACGTCGATAAATAAAACTGATTGTTGATTAAATAAAAGTATATTTGTTAGGTTGATATTTTGTTATTAATTCTACAACTAAACATTTTAAATTGATAGGCTAGCCTATGACTTAGGCGGTCATAGGAATATTATTCCTTCGTAATCGTGAACGCCTAATACTCGGAGAAGGCCTAGTCGTGAATGGGTCACGGGAATGTTCACCCCGAGAATTTTCATACTACTATTATATAGTATAGAATAGAATTATTAGAATTTATAGAATAGGTTATGTGTGTATGTTGTTTGTATAAGGTGTATTTGGTTTTTAGATCTTCCAGCAGACGATGTTGTTTAGTTATTAATTTTGCGATCGTAAAAATAACAATAAGATCACCAATCTTGATTTGAAAACACAGTTCACAGTGTAGAGATGTCATCTAAACTCATAATCACACCTGTGCCAGGTTAGGTAATTAGCACCTCTGTGGCTGGAAAAAACAATTGTGACACCTGTGAGGCGACACGCCTCTCGGCTAACAACAGACGCGTACCAGTGCTAGGGTAAAAACCAGTCAAATAATTGTTTAAACTTCTAAAACATCAAATTTTTATTATTAACACAGCGGAGGGTGTTATAATTGGTTGTTGACACCCTATCTATATATATCCATAGTGCTACGAAAATTCCCTGGAAAGAAAATTCCCCTCGGACGAAACTTCTTCGGTAAGAAAATTCCCGACACCTCGTGAATGTATGCATAGTCTTGCACAAACGCGATTTCCCGACGTCAGAAATTGTTGATCGAGACTTGAAGATAGTAAAATTAGTCCAAAACCACACCCAATTTTATTTTGTTTCTTTGAAACGACGATTCACTGTTCGACTACTTTCACGACCCAGTGAAGTACGTGCCAATCTATGTTGCCCAAGCGATCGTCACTTTTCGAAGGGTCATTTTCCTCCTCACTGGATACATCGTCTTGTAATTCCTGTTCAAGTCGGTAGGGCTGGATTCCGTCTTCAGACATATCATTCACACCATAATCAGACTCCTCAAAACTCATGCTCAAATCGCTATCAGTTGCGGTGTCATTGTCACTGTCAGTCATGTTGACTGCCATTTCTGTTGAACTTATGACGTCACGAGTAGAAGAGCCTCGATTCCGCGGAAATGACGATTCGGCTGATTAGGTCTGGGCGGACAGGTGAAAATCGACAACTTTGAGCTTTAATAACTCGACACTGGGGCGACGGATTTTGACGGGGTTTTCATTATTATTATTTTTACGGCATTCTTAACATTATATCTAAATATAAAATTACTCTCAGGGTACACTTTAAGCTTTCTTTATGATAAATGATATTCATACATATTTTAGAGGAGATGAAAACAGTAATTACGTAAAATTGGAATAAGTAACATTTCTGTATACTGTGTTTTGATACATCATTGCAGGGTGTTATACATATAATAATATATGTAACTCAGTTTTTCTTTGCTAACATTAGTATAGAACACGGGTAACCACAGGTAAAAAAAACACAGGTAAATACAGATGGGATAGTATGAAACAGACTATAATCCTTCTAACAACATTTCTCAATTTTTTGGTTTTATGAAAAGTGTGCAAATCGAGGTACAGCCATTACTTCACACGGTTCTGCTATAGTCATTATTTCATACTGTTCAATTATAGTCATTATCATATAACGTCATATGTGTCTGTTATAGTCATTATCACATTACTTCATATGTGTCTGTTATAGTCATTATCACATTACTTCATATGTGTCTGTTATAGTCATTATCACATTACTTCATATGTGTCTGCTATAGTTATTATCAGATTACTTCATACGGTTCAGTTATAGTCATTATCACATTACGTCATAGGTGTCTGCTATAGTAATTATCCCTTTACTTCATACGTGTCCGCTATAGTCATTATGACATTACTTCATACGTGTCCGCTATAGTCATAATCACATTACGTCATATGTTATCAGTTTACAAAAATATTTTTTGTTTAAATTGATTTTTAACAAGGTGATGAACAACGGGAGGTCAAGGGTCACCAGGACCTAGTCGGTCGGTTGTTCTGGAGCTCCGGTGAAAAATTATCTTTTTGTATGTTTGCACGATATATTGGAACTTAATTTTCTGTCAACATCTAGTTAATATGCTTAACTAGTTGACTGATATATCGGTCTGTGATATTTTCTTCGGAAAATATACTTTTGGAGCAGGAACTTTTGAGAACATGGACTGAGTCTAGTCACTGACCACTACTCACCACTTACGTATACCTGGCCGTGTATGTGCACACCTATAGATGGACTATCTACAGCCTATATATTCTGGAGCTTAGTTTTTTGTTTACTGGATATTGTTTATCATGCCTCCCAAGACCCTGCGAGATCGAGCTCCCAGCAGCAGGACCAGTGGTATTGGTACTAAATCCACAGACGATCGACTAGACGAGATATATGAGATCCTCAGGAATCTTATTACTGAGGATGTGTTGGATAAAAAGTTAGAGAAACTCCGTTTGGACATTCAGCTAGAACACGCAGAACGTATTGAAGCTCTGGAGGAGAGGGTAAACACCCTGGAAACTGAAAATAACAACTTGAAAGTGACAATTTCTGAGCTAGAGAACGAGTTATTGACCAGTCAAGATCGACAGAGTGAGATGGCGGGAAAGTATAACGACCTGGAACAACAAGGCCGGAAGAATTCTGTTAGAATCGTTGGACTTCCAGACCCGGGAGTGAGGGAATCGGTAGAGGACTGTGTCCAAACGATCTTGGGATTTGTACGTGACACCTTGAAAGTACCACTTCAGGAGAGGGACATTGACATCGCACATAGATTGGGAAAGTACAATGGTACAAATCCTAGGAATGTGATAGTAAAGTTCACGCACCGGAGAAAGAAGCATGAAATTATCCGCGCCCGCAAGATCCTGAAAGGTTCCAAGTTTGTTATCTATGAAGACCTTACTTCCTTAAATCAACAGAGACTGAAGGAAGCGTTCCGTATGAACTGTGTCAAAAATTCGTATAGCACAGACGGGAAAATATATGTGATTTTGACTAATGGCAAGAAGCGCAGACTTTTACACGATACACCCTTGGAAGAAAGTTACTTGATGAACGATGCTAATTTTGTATCAAGGAGATAGAAGTTGGACAGTGCACAGTGATCGGTAAATGACTTAATGCCAGTGTGTCTGGCAACCGATCATCTTTGTGTTGTATACTAATGTGCTTTTTTCTGTGGTGTACATGTATATGTGTGTTGTGTGATCAATTCTTCTGTGTGAAAAGGATATATATCATTACTGGAATTCCATTTGTAAAAGGTAAGAATAACTACGTAGTATTTTTTGTGACTTTAGATTTTAAAGTATGATAATGAGATATACACATGTAACGTCATTCAAAGTGAGCATATAGCTTGTTATAAATAATATATTTGTAACTGTCGTAATTTAAGAAAGATTTTTTAAGCTCCGAAAATAAATGGTATGTATATGCTATATTTTGAGGATGTCGTAGGTAGTAGTAGTATTTAAGTCCGTGGTAGTCCATAATATCTTGCTAATAACCTATATTGAGTAGCCAGGTATTATATGGGATATTATATATAACTTACAGAAATGCATGTATGCTATAATATAATTGGTGAACGTGTAGTTGTTTTATATATACTTCCGGTCCGGGTGGTCTCGGGAGGTCCCCCGGTCTATTCCGGACAGTTCCGCGGGCCGGTTCATTCTCCGTGCATTAGTATCAACACTTCCTGTTTGTCATTTCCGGTATAGCGGCACAAATTGTCTGATTGTCCGAAGTTTTCACGGCCAATAGGTTGTGTGTAAGTGTTGAGTGGTGGTGTAGCTCCTTTCTTGACCTTGTAAGATGCTTTTATCACAACCTTTCCCCCCTCTTATCCCCATTTCTTCTCCCTTTGTCTTGTTTCCTATTTCCCAGCTGGAAGGCTGCTCTTACGCATTCATTCAATTTCTCAGTTATGGATGATATCTGTGTACTCTCGGTGAACTGTCAGGGTCTTGGTGATAAAATTAAGAGGAAGGATGTTTTCTCATACTTAAGAGACAAGAAATACCACATCTACTGTTTACAAGACACTCATTTTTCAACAGAACAAGAAAATTTAATTAGAAATGAATGGGGGTATCACAGTTTTTTCAGTTCTTTCTCATCAAATTCTCGTGGTGTAGCAATCTTACTCAATAATAATTTTGAAAGTAAAGTTTATAGAGAAAAACGTGATTTAGATGGAAATTTTTTAGGGATTGATATTGATATTGAGGGTAGTAGATTGACACTTATAACCATTTATGGGCCTAATCAGGATAATCCAATTTTTTATACTCAGATTTCGGAAACTATTGACAGCTTTGGAAATGAAAATATAATAGTCTGTGGCGATTTTAACCTCGTGATTAACCCTGAGCTTGATTATGATAACTCATATAGAAACATCAACAATGCATCTGCTAGGGAGAAGGTGTTAGAAATCAGTGAGACATACAATCTTATAGACATTTTTAGAGAACTTCATCCAGATATTAAGAGATATACTTGGCGAAGAAAAAATCCTATTAAGCAGGCCAGACTAGACTTTTTTCTCACTTCAGACAGTTTATTATCCAGTACAAGAAAATCTTTCATAGAACCAAGTTATAGATCTGACCATTCGGCTACAGTAATAGCGTTAAAATTAAATGAATTTAAAAGAGGAAGAGGTCTCTGGAAGTTTAATAACTCATTATTATTTGAACTAGATTATTTAGACATGGTTAAAAAATGTATAGATGACATAAAATTACAATATTGCCTACCTGTATATAATCTTAACTCTGTTTCGCTTTTACCTAATACAGAAATTCAATTCTTAATTAATGATCAATTGTTTTTGGAGACATTGTTAATGGAAATAAGAGGCAAGTCAATATCATATGCATCTCATAGAAAGAAACAACAGAACCTTGAAGAAGAAAACCTAAAGAAATCTATCGAAATTATGGAAGCTAATATAGACACTGACCAGGAAGAATTAGATGTTAAAAAAAGAGAACTTGAAGCAATACGGTCAAAAAAAATAAAGGGCAGTATTATTAGGTCAAGGGCCAAATGGGTGGAGGAAGGGGAGAAACCAACTTCGTATTTTTTAAATCTTGAAAACAGAAACTTTACTTCTAAAATTATTCCAAAAATTCAGAAAGATAATGGGGACATAATTACCAATCAAGATGATATTTTAAAAGAAGTTAAACTATTTTACGAAAACTTATACAAACATAAAGAAGTTACCCCAATTGATTTGGATCATCATCTCCATGACTGCAGTGTCCCTAAGTTAACTGATGCTGAGTCCAATAATTTAGAAGGTATTATAACATTTGAGGAGGCAGGAAAGGTATTGAAAGATATGAAAAACAATAAGAGTCCGGGTTCAGATGGCTTTACTTCAGAATTTTTTAAAACTTTTTGGAATTTCATAGGTATTTTTGTGATTCGTTCGATTAATTATAGTTTTTCAGTGGGCCTTCTCTCAATTACTCAGAGACAAGGTGTTATAACTTGCTTACCTAAGGGAGATAAGCCCCGTCATTTTTTAAAAAATTGGAGACCAATCTCTCTCTTGAACATTACATATAAAATAGCATCTGGAGTAATTTCATATAGGTTAAAATCAGTTTTAGGAAAACTTATTCATGAAGATCAGACGGGATTCTTATCTGGGCGTTATATTGGGGAAAACATCCGTACTATTTATGATGTAATGCGTTATGCAGAAGATTTGAATATTCCAGGAATGTTACTAATGGTCGACTTTGAAAAAGCTTTTGACTCAGTTTCTTGGGATTTTATTGATAATGTTCTTCGTTACTTTAACTTTGGAGTGGATATTAGGAAGTGGGTAAAAATTCTGCATACTAATGTTTATTCAGTGGTTAATCAGGGGGGTAACATTTCTAGACCAATTAACATTCAGCGTGGTTGTCGTCAAGGCGACCCAGTTGCCCCATATATTTTTATACTAAGTGTTGAAGTTCTAGCTGCAAGAATTAGAAATAATGAAAATATCCAGGGTATACAAATTAATAATGTGTCTATTTTAAATGTGCAATATGCTGATGATACAGGTCTGATTCTGGATGGAACTGAAAAATCACTAAAAGAATCTATTAATGAGCTGAATACTTTTGCTAAGATATCAGGGTTAAATATCAACACCAGTAAGACACAGGTTATTTGGATAGGAAGTAAGAAATATAGTGAGGAAGCTTTTCTTCCAGAGTTAAATCTAATTTGGGGTAAGAATAAGTTTACTTTTTTGGGAATTGATTTTTGTGTTAACCTTAGTGAAATTCCTGGAATGAATTACGATAAGAAACTTGTTAAATTAAAGGCTCTTATTAATGTGTGGGAAAGACGAAGGCTTACTCCTTTAGGTAGAATCAGTATAATAAAATCTTTATTAATTTCCCAGTTCAATTATTTATTTATTACCCTACCAAATCCTTCCAACAGTTTTCTTGGTAAATTGAGCTCTATTTTATTTGATTTCCTCTGGAATGGCAAACAACACAAGATAAAAAAAGACGTGGTCATTCAGAACTACATAGACGGGGGATTAAAAATGATAGATATTGTAGCTTTCATAGATTCTCTCAAACTTGGCTGGATCAGAAGAATATTTCACTCATCAGGGAAATGGAAAATATTATTGAATTCTATTATAGATGAGAAAAAAATGTTAAATTGTGGGATAGAATATGTTAATTCTTGTTGCCTAAATTGTAGAAATCCATTCTGGAAAGATGTATTTAAAAGTATGATTAAACTTACTAACTCGGAACTTTTTAGACAATGTTATATCACATCTGTCTTAAAAAGTCCTTTGTGGTATAATAAAGACATTCAGGTGGGGAATAAATGTGTTTTTTATCCAAGATGGTTTAATGCAGGTATACATACCATAAATGACCTTGTAAAGAATTATGAAGACATGACATTTTATTCTTTTAATGAGTTTGGTAATCTTTTCCCAACAATCAACGCCAACTATCTGCAGTACTTTGGTCTAATTACATCTATGAAGAAATTTCTACGGAAGAATACACTTCAGGTTGTACAGATTCAACAACCTTTCATACCACTTTTTTATGAAATATTTTTCAAAAGTAAAAAAGGTTCAAAGGATTTTTATATTTGTTTAATTAAACGACCACCAATACCAACTGGAATTCAAAAATGGGGGATAGAGTTTGATTTTGATGAACAGAAGAGGAAAAATATTCTAAGAATCCCATTTACTATCACTAAAAACTCAAAACTTCAGTGGTTCCAAGCAAGAATTATTCATCGTATATTGGTCACAAATTCTTTTCTTTTCAAAATTAATTTAAGTCCTAGTCCTTTGTGTAATTTGTGTAATATGGAAAGGGAGACAATTATACACTGTTTGTGGGAGTGTGTCGAGGTGCAGACACTGTTAGAGAGATTTGAATCGTTAATCAACCTTTTCTTTATTCCATTTTGGATGAACAAAGAAACTTATCTCTTTGGTATTCTTTCTCCTACGGCTAATGTAGTAGATAATGAAATTTTGATTATTATTAAACAATATATATACAAGACAAGATGTCTGCACAAAACTCTAAGTTTAAATGGTCTCATAAATACAATAAAAGATCACTTCCGAGTACAAAAATATATTGTTTCCTCTAAAAATTGTCACATAAAAAGGAATTTTGAAAACAACTGGAAAAAATGGAAACCTGTTTTGGACTTATAAATTATATCTTGAGCTACTTTCTCCATTGACCTTGACATCACCACAATTTCAACCATTATTTCATTTTCCTCATTTTGACCTATATATTAACTGTAAATGTTAAAATAGACAGTATCTGATAAAGCCCTCCAGCTTGTTTCTTTCTCTCTTCTCCCTCTTCAATCCATTGCCCCTTCTTTCCTTCCCCTCCGCCTCACCCTTTCCCATCTGTCATATGTAATGTGTGTATGATCTTGTGAGGATGTGTGTGTATATACGTGTGAGAGAGGGTGTGTGAGTGTGTGTGTGTGTACTCATCCCATAGAAGGTATGGGCTGGGCCAAATTCCGTAGCCACCTATATTTTCTGTTGGTTAATAGTCTGGATGTTTGATGATGATGATTATGATGATTGATGTTTGATGATGATGATGAGGATTGGTGCTTGTTTGATACATGTAATTCTTTGCGAATGATAATGATATGTTATGTACAATTTAGAGTGAAAATGATGTTAGGCCCTTAAATTGTATGGCGTGTCTGTGTATTGGTGTGTGAGGGCATGTGTGGCTTTGAAAGGCTGCAAGTGAAACATTTATGTTTTGAAAAATCTTTGAAAAATAAAAAATTATAAAAAAAAAAAATCCTAATTATGTTGCAAGATTTGACAACAAATGTAATCCTGATTTCTGGGTTTTCAAGGCAGAACTGAAAGTGAAAAGGGTCATTTATCAAGATAGGTATCAGGCCCCACTTGTATAAAATATCTCAATTGCAGATTTCCTCAAGCCCAGATTTTCCTCAGCTAATATCTCCTTGAAAATATCTTGTATGTATGAAAATTCCGCAAGGAATTTCATGACATCCTAGTCGATGCCTTCCTCCTGTTCCTTGAGAAAATTTTATACAAGCCGTTTTTGAGGAGATATCAGCTTAGGAAAATCTCGACTTGAGGAAATCTCAAGTTGAGATGTTTTATACAATCGGGGCCTGATTGTGTGAGAAGTATATTACCTTAACCCTAATTCGGCTCAAGTCATTGATAAATAAGCTGTACCTATTAGACTTCGATTTTAAGTTCAAACAAGTTTTAACAAGACAAAGCTATCCCTTGTACCACTTACCGTTTTTACCGTGAATGAGGTCGTCCACCAGTGGCATCGCCACATAGTCAAATATTTTTTTCTGTGATGCATACTCATCAAACACATACTGAAATGTGTACTGGTACTGGAAAATATCAAATAAAAGTGATATTCCAAAGACTAACAAAGACAATCTTACACAAAAGTTTTTTTTCTACTCTGTTACAGCAGCCTGTGTTTTATTGAATTGGGAAAATACAGTATGATTTTCAGAACAATGGCAAATACATTCTTGGTTTTATCTTCATGTTGACAACTTTGTTTCGATCGTAAAATAGGGCAAAGAAAAAACATTGCACACCAGAGTTAATTCAACAACATACTGTATTACAGGTTTTTGATACAAGATTGGAGAGTGATGTTCAGATCTGGTAAGTACTGGCAGTGGCAGTTTCATTCATGCGGAACAGTAAATGTGTAACATTAGTATTGCTTGTTATAAGTTTAATATGAACTGTGACTGGATTAAGATTTCCATTGTTCTATCGTGACATCAACAAAGAAATAGACATGGGTTAGAAATATTTTCAATTCTATTTAAGTCTATCAATCAAACACTCTCTTCAGAAAAGCTTACTGAAGAATCTAAGTTATGTGATAAACAGAATCATCATACTCTCACTTCCATTTCATGAGATTCTAAAGTGAAACTTATCACAACCTATCTTTTTCTTTTTACATATCTCCGTCAACCTCCACACACATAATTTTACCACACTAGAGGTAAAATAAAAAATAAATGATCTGAAGACTTGTTTATTTATATGTCTCAGACTGTCTGTGTAAAATGATGTAAATCCTGTATGTCTCAGACTGTCTGTGTAAAATGATGTAAATCCTGTATGTCTCAGACTGTCTGTGTAAAATGATGTAAATCCTGTATGTCTCAGACTGTGTAAACATGCGTCAATCCTGTATGTTTCAGACTGTGTAAACATGCATAAATCCTGTATGTTTCAGACTGTGTAAACATGCATAAATCCTGTATGTCTCATACTGTGTAAACATGCGTAAATCCTGTATGTCTTATACTGTGTAAACATGCGTAAATCCGGTACGTCTCAGACTGTGTAAACATGTGTAAATCCTGTATGTCTCAGACTGTCTGAGTATTCAAAGTTTAAGATGAAACATAGAAATTTGGGGGAGAATCAATACTGTTTATATATCTTACCTCCTTCACTTGCCCATTCCTTGTCACCCTTTCTGTGTTCTGAGAAAGGAAAATATTTACTATACTAGATATTTTTTATTATTTCAAATAACATATTGGTTTTGAACAGATTGAATGTTAACATCTAAAACTGTAACTGTAACAAAAACAAATTATTAAACTGTCAGATCAAAGCTGAAAGATTTGCCAGGAAATCTGATATCTGATAAAAAGAAAATGATGAACACTTCAGCTTAAATATTCTCTTTGAACAAATAAAAGTCTTTCAATTATATTTTTAAATTTATACCTTCTTTTCTTACTTATTTTTACTTACTGTGCAAACTAGTCAGTATCAAAACTATTATTTGGTTGTTAACTTTTTAAAATTATTTTAATGATCTGAGCAAATTTTGTAATCTATAAATACGAACCTGTGGAGGTAGAAGTTGGACAACTGCATTGTCGAGAGCTTTGATACAAGTAGGATCATCAGGATTGTCTAGGGGACGTATCCGACAGTATACCTACAGAAATCAAAATCATGTGAACAAAAAAATAATAGAAGCTCAGATGTGTTTAAATTTCTGGCTGTCAAACACTAAAACTCTGTCATTAGGATGTATATTGTGCTATATATTACATATTGAAGTTATACATGCAGTATTTTTTTCATTTCATTTGATTGTGAAAATACCTAGTGATAAATTATTGGTTGTTTGAACAAGTGCCATAAATGTTTTTTTATAGAAGACTTTTTTCGTACAAAATATCCTATTTTCACAAAATGGAAACTCATAAATCATCGGCTCAAAATTCACAGCTGTTTAACATCAACATTACCATTTCAAAAACATATTTGTTAATGTACATGCTTTCGAAAACAATTTGTTTACCTCGACTGGATCTGTTTGTGTTGCATTCTTCTTTTTTGGTGTTTTTCCTCGCCTAGGTTTAAACAGAAATGAAACGTGTATGTAAACAATAAATCAGTTCCTTAAATTCAAAACCAGTATTCTTTACGGTTCTCACATTAGCTTGTCAAGAATTCGAAACAATGGCAATCACCTGTCGGATTTGAATGGCGACGTATTGTTCAATTTGTGAAGAAGTAAGATCCCATGAAATCAAAATCGTACAACGACATCCAGGAAATACTGCATAATATCAAAACAAAACGGAAATCCGGATGAGTATTATGAGTAAGGAGTTTTTGTCCTTATGAAATCATATTGAAATGTAATCACAGAGAAATATTGACGAATCGGTAACGAATTTCAGTTACGATGGTTATATCCTACTTCTGCCATCATCTGTACTTGGTGATCATCAAAATAGACACCAGTGTCATAATGAGCGCGAATACGCAACAGCATAATAATCTCACGAGCGATCTCCCACAAATTCAAAACAGCTAAATGAAAAGATTTATATGAAGTTAGAATACTCACTGTGGTTTCATTTTATAAGATTCTACTGATTTCTTGTCATTATATGTGATAACTTTCTTGTTCACGGCCTAAATTCCTCCCTGTAAACACCACCTGGCTTGCGTTTCGAATTTACCTCTTTCCTGTGGGATCAACCAATGAATGATGCGGAGCGACGACTCTAGCGCCACAAGGGCGATAACTCGTTTACAAACCATGACTCGAATTATTTTTGTAATTGAATATATTTTTACATGCTAATAATGAACTTTTCCCGAAAATTAATTTTGCCATTCAACTTACGAATAATTAATGTTTTATTTTGTAGGCATATCTCAACTGAGTTGAAGTTGTTAAATAAAAATGATAAGAAAAAAAAAATGACATGATGTACACGATCTTCAAAGCTTGTGTGTCCTCCGCCCCTTGCATTTCTAATACTTTTCATTATATCATTAAAGCAAACAGATGTTTTTTTTTTCGTTCTGCAGGGTCGTATACGGCAAACCAGACACTTATTTGACCTTTACAAGCATTTGAAAGGTACCAAATTGCTAAATATTTCACATTTAAAACGAAACTATACTGTAGTCCGCGACTTTTTTACAAAGTTTTCTTCAAAACTGATATGGAATTTACACGCTTTATGATCAGTTCATTTATACATATTAACTAGAATGGCTGCCTAAAATGATTTTTCGTATTTGTTTTTTGTTTTGTTTTCATTTTTGTTTTTGAAATTTACTTTTTATTATTATTTTATTATACTATTACTATTTTCATAAGGTCTTGTTGTTTATTTTCCTGTATATATACATACAGTAAATTTCCTTTCAGTTGATCTTTCGTTCAAATTTCACATTGATCGGACTAGTTTGTGTCTGCAAGGCATTGACTTGTGTATATAAACCGATCTGGATGTGTTCCGATTCAGTGTTCACTTCTGGGCCACTGTAAGGCTAACTCCAGCGTTTCTGTGATTCAGTGATGTCGCCAGAAACGGAGGTGTTGGCAAGTTTCCTATACATATGTCTGTCATTGCAGGCGAGCGAATTTGAGGCGGTATTTGTGGATATCTTTAAGAAAATTACTAGTGTTTCACTGATCATTTTCATGAATACATTTTAAAGTATGAAAACATTTCAATTTATTTATGTATATGTTTGAATACAAACCATCGACGTAGCGTTGCTACCGAGATACGATTAGTACGGTACTCCGAAACTGAAGCGAAAAGGAGACCATTTGAAGTAGGCTATTTCTTTTCTCTTCCCACTCCTTTTCCATTTCCGTCCCAGCTGATTTCTCTCGAAGAATAACGTTTAGCAACCTTTTAAATTTCTTTACTTATAAGAAAAAAATGTAATTAATAATATTTGATTATATCCACGTCAATACATCGTGCGAGTCTGCTCTGTCAAGAGAATCACCTAAACTTTACACTGACAATTTCAATGTATAACGTAAGTTTTGCTTAAAGTTACGTTAAGTAATTATCTTGTTTAATATCATTTTACCTGTATACATTGTATTCTCGTCTTATTTGATCAATAATCTTTTTGATTTCCCTATCCTTCTGTGTTCTTTGGGAGCGAAACGTTGCCATAGCTAAGTTTACAAGGACGCATACGTCAAAACGAATATGGCGGAAATGACGTCATTTCAGCGTAAAAAAAATCACGTCAAATTCAAGAGCATCACAACTCTTTGTTCCTACAGGAAATTAGACAATATGTTTTATTGATTTTGATAGTCGGTGTCATATGGATACTGATTTGATTTGTTTTCTTTTGAAATAAGATAATATATATTTATTTGAATAGAAGTAGTTCAAAAGACCATCTCAGTCAAAAATGCACAGGATGTGATCGCGTATTCCATAAAATTTGACATGCAGAATTATAGAATAGGCTAACATTCGTGTAAAATCGTATTAAAACGCCCACGCCTTCCTACCTCCAGAAGTGTTTGAAACCTAAACTCGGTACTCAAATCTCGAAGTCACGCAAATGATGTTGGCTGTTTACCTCCAGTAAAAAAATGTGAAAGAGAATTTCTCAATATCCACACACAAACTCCGGTTTTAGGGAGCCAGACAGCCGAGACATCTATATCGTAAGTCACCTGATATTCAAGGGGCAATGGGTGTTAAGGTAAGATCCCTCGCGCACTCGTGCGAGACAAGATATATTGATAAAAGTTGGATCAAATAACTAAGCTTTTCACGTCCCTCCTCAATAGACGTTTATTGTCACGGAGCGAAAAAGAAGATGTTATTTCTGACGCTCAGTCTGGTTTTCGACCCGGAATCGGTATACGGAATGCAACATTTGTTCTAAATACCTTCATTACTAAAACTTTACAAAGTAGTAAAATAAACGACTGTATTGTGTTTATGTGGATTACAAAAGGCTTTCGATAGCATATCGCTTGATAAATTATGGTCCAAACTATGGAAGTCGGGTATTAGAGGTCGACTACTAAATGCAATAAGATCTATATATGATAATGTTAAATCTTGTGTAAAATTAAATGGTACTATATCTTCCATGTACGACCTCCGGATCGGATTATTAAAAGGGAAATCTTTATCTCCGATTTTATTTTCATTGTTCATCATTGATATGGTGTCCAAACTTATCATTTCAACTCGTCAGAGTTACCGATTACAGTTGCTAAACCTTTTGTATAATTTTGTTCGCGGACGACACGGTCTTGTTTTCTGAAGACGTAGTCGATCTGCAGAATATGCTTGTTCACTTGTTTTTGTACGCCCAAATTGAAAAAAAGTACATTTTATTGAAGAAAGTTCTTGGAGTTAAAAAAAATATGAATAATTCTATGGATTACTTAGAATTAAGGCGATTTCCTTTACAAAAAAACGTAAAATATCAATTAAAAAGTACTGGTTAAAGTTATTTAGTACTAATAATTGCATTTTGAGATCTTGTCACGAGAATCTTGTCGAATTGAATTCGAATTAACCCAATTGTAAAACCAATTTTGTTTACCAAGTGAAACAGGAACTATGTAGAACATGCTGTTATGATGTTTGTTTAATCTGTTCAGATTCAGTGAAAAATAGTTTGTGTTCTTATACACCCAACGTGTGAAAGATTTATTCAAGAGGTGAGAAACATTCTAGAAATTTTTTTCCAAATGTCGTTTTTATAGACACTTTGTTGATCATTACGATGTGCAGTTTTACCTCACTAAATCTCTCACTGATAAGTATAAAAGTGTCCCCAGTAAGTACCGGTTACCATCCCACACATTAAGTATAGGACAGATACAACGATATCTCCAGAGCCCAAAGGTATTGTCCTCTTTGTAATAGTAATGACATCGAGGATAAAACTCATTTCATGTTATTATGTCCAGTTTATTCAAAGTTCAGAATCAAATATATCAAACATATTACTTCCGTTGTCCGTCTGTCTCCAAATTAATACAACTGAAGTCCTGCAATATTGAGAAATCTTAGTAAATATTTGATTAAAGCTTCTTCTTGAATCAAATGGTATATTTTCTAGCTTAATGCTGCGAACGATCACTGTATATTTTCATTGGTACGTGTATGTTGATAATGTCGTAATGTCCTCCGCCATCTTGCTGTAGTGAAATGTAATATATGATAATCGTGTAATCCTGTATGCTATTCGCATTTGTTGCAAATAAATTAAAAGAATTAAACAAGTGTAGCTTTTTTAACGTTCTAACGTAAATTACAATGGTGACCAACCGGCAGTCTGCATTTTGATCCGGTTTGCACAACGTTATAACGACACTTGGGCAGATTCCCGCTCAGTCAACATCTTAAAAAACACATTACCTGTAGCTACCTGTATTTACCTGGACAAAATTAAGTATAGTCTATTTCAATACTTACAAGCATAATTCACCTCGGCAACTATAAGCTTGCTATTAGGAACTCGTAAAATAAAGGGAAAAGTACAAGGGAACAAAAAATGTTTGAATAGATATTTTTTTATAGACAGATATATTTACCATATATATATGAAGACATGAAGAGAACTAGTGGGTTGTCTAACAGAAACAATAGTTATAATTACATAATGTCAAGATTCTTCATTCTGTTGTTTCCACATAAACGTTTACAAGTTTTTTTCTCATAATAGTTTGTGAATGTCATTATAGAGGTTTATCAAAACATTGATTATAAAAATAAAAACAAATGTCGATATAAAAACAATTATTGTTCACTCTACATGGGAGTAAATAATTACTGACTTTGCACCAATAATTTTCTTTGTAATTTTCACTAATATTTCTATGAAGTTATTATATATTTGACCTTTGAACTATATGCCACTATATATTTCATATGGTCAATACACAAGTAAGAGTAGATTTTATGGGAAATGGTGGAGGTGGACACTATTTGGTGTAATACTGATTCAAGTATTCAGTTAAGACTAGGCGTCATGATCGATGCTATTGGGGATGTATAGATAGCCAATGTCCAGCAACATTGACCACACTGGACAACATCCCTGTGACGTTCACGACCAATCATAACCATCCAGGAGATACCCTGTGGCTGGCTACTTTTGCTTTCGTCAACAACGTCAAGAAGCGATGACGTCATGAAACTAAACCAATTCTTTCTGTGTTCGATGAGAAACTCGGGAATCTGTATGACAGCGATTTTGATGCTGATGTTGAGGAGATGATACAGAATTCCCACCCAGCAACAGCTGTAAATCATTCCTGTACAGAAGCCAGTCAAAGGTCATCTCGAATTTACAAGCAACCAAGGCGATCTGCAGGGGAGATGGAAGGAGACATCAACTGGGGATCGTTTTCTTCTTTGTGACGATATTGATGCTATGGGAGAGAGGATTATGGTATCTGGGACGGACAACAACCTCTACAGATTAACTTATTCATCAACCTCCTTAGGAGATGGGACATTCTATTCCTGGTCGGGACTTTCCTATCAAATGTATTCGATCAATGGTTGTGTGGAGAACAGTGTTCTCCCGCTAGTGTTTGCTCTTCTGCCGAACAAACGTGAACAGATATATGTCAGATTTTTCACCCTCTTCCAGGATGCTGTGCTACAGAGGAATCTGCGGCTTTATCCGGAATGTGTGCTTTTAGATTCTGAAGTGAAGACTGTTTTGGGGACAGTTTTCCCAGCAGTAACAATTTAAGGGTTTTTTTCCCACTAAACACGATGTATTTGGTGGAAGACCCATGCCTGTGGACTTGCCATCAGACACAGAGAAGAGGAAAACGTTCGACAACTAGTCCGCCACGCAGCAGTTCTGTCTTTGGTTCCTCTGGATAAAGTTGAAGATGTGTGGTTTCAGGCCTTTGAAGACAATGGCGACATCAGATATAATGTTATCAATTTCACGGACCTCGTGATAGAGACCTTGATTGAAGGTGATCGTCAGCACTGGAATCATTTTGATCACGATAGAGTGCGTACAACAAATGACATCGAAGGATGGCACGGCAAACATAACCGGATATGCGTTCGTCCACATACAATGATCTTCTCCACGGGGAAACTGTTGCGGGAAATCCAATCTATGAACGATGTTGAGACTCTGCAGTATCAGGCGGCAGGGAGACCGTGTGCCAAGAAAAGGAAATACCGACAGATTGAGAACAGACTTCAGGTTCTTAAGGAGAGGCTTCCGAACAACACCATGGACGTGACACATGCTGATGCCGCTTTACATCTTCTTCATCTGGATTAAATACCAACACCTTAGAAATGGAAATTGACTCAACAGGTATTAAATATGAAGACAGAATGTTAAATAACGTAATAAGTTCTACTTTTGGATACACATTTATTATGATAATGAGCACTGACAACTTTAATCCTTGTAGGAAGTTGAATTTTATTTCTTATCGGTGACATTTTGTGGTGTTTAATGGATATAGACTCTTAGAACTGTGTGGTCTACATTCAAAAATGCATTCAGTGATATTTAATGCTTTAAGATATCGGTCATATTGTACATGTTTATATATTTAAGCTTAAAATCATATTAATATTTCATGTTGTTTCTTTATTCATTAGTATTTAGATAAAGATGTTACAATATAAGGCCTATTACTGACCATCAATCTTTTTATAATGATTTACCTATATACATCATAATATACATATTGGTTAAATCCAAATGATTCCACAGGTAAGAGATGTTATCTGAGAATCTGTCACTTTCCTAAAACAGACTATAGTTTTACCTGTAATTAGTACCCATTGTTCTCTCCCGTCACAACATTTACCTGTGCCGTATATATAGGCTGAGTGGGAAGGTACCTTCATTCCAGTATCCTCGACAGGTAAGTTTTGTTTCACACCATAACCTGTTAGGTATATATTACAGGAAGAAAGGTAGGTGTTGAAATAACCTTAGTTTTGGCTATATCTCATAAACAGCACTTTACAATATTACCATAATAATCCGTAAATTTCAAAATAACTGATATATTTTAGATATTGACATAGAAAGTGATAAAATGGAAACACAAAAAAAAACCAATTTCTAGTCATGATACATCCTTAAGTAGAAACGATTATATCTATCAATAAGAGAAGCATGCTAATTTTTGTTGACCAAATGGTCATATGTCTACCATATATAGTTAAGATCACTTGGTGTTGGCACATGTTTAATCGTGCATGTCCTAATGTGGTTGTTAAAGCCAGATTACTCCTACTGACTGTGTGTTCAATGTTTTAGAACTAACATAGAAATTTTTGGGAAAAATGTTTTTATATCTTACTTCCTTCACGTGCTCATTTCTGTGTTCTGAGGAGGAAAAATATTAAAATATACCAAACGTTCTTATCATTATTTCAAATATCATATTGGTTTTGAACAGATTGAATGTTAATATCTAAAACTGTAACAAAAACAAAAACAAATTATTAAATTGTCAGATCAAAGCTGAAAGATTTGCCAGGAAATCTGGTATCTGATAAAAAGAAAATGATGAACACACTTAAGCTTAAATATTCTCTTTGAACAAATAAAAGTCTTTCAATTATGTCCTTTAATTAATACATTTTTCTTACTTATATTTACATGCTGTGCAAACTAGTCAGTATCAAAACTGTTATTTGTTTGTTAACTTTTTAATATCTTTTTGAATGGTTTGAACAAATTTTGTAACGTATAACTACGAACATGTGGCGGTAGAAGTTGGACAACTGCATTGTCGAGAGCTTTGATACAAGTAGGATCATCAGGATTGTCTGGGGACGTATACGACAGTATACCTCTAGAGAGAGAGAGACATCAGAGAGAAGAGAGAAGAGAGAGAAAATGGGCAAAGATTAATTCAGATATCACACGAGATTCTATCATTAAGTCATTGATGATATCCCAATGCAAACACTCATTTATATCTTTTCTAAATCCACGTGAAAAGTTTATAAAGGGAAGTAACATGTTATTATTGGAATTTTTATGGTTTAGCTACACTGACGAAGTGAAAAGAAACATTGTTGTTCAGGATTATTGTAAGGGTGGCTTGTAAAAGTTATATTTAAATGGTTTCATCAATTCTCTTAAATCAGGATGGATAAAAATATTGTACTGCACTGAAAGTAAATGAAAATATATTTTAAAGGAGAATATGGATCTTTTGTTAAAACATTGGAATATACATTAAAATGTAGTAGCTTATGTACAAATAATTTTTTGAAGGATGTTTTTATTACGTGGTACAAATTAAATAATTTTAGAGAAATCAAAGAATTACGAAAGAAATAATTCTTGACGAAGTGCATTTGGCACAATAAAGAAATAACTGTCGCAGCTAAACCTATTTTCTACAAATCATGGTATATATCGGTAATACATACGATTGCTGATCTCCTAGAGGGTGCGGACAATATTTCTTTCTTCACTTTTGAAGAACTTTCACAGAACTATCTCTTGCGTACAAATTTTCTTCAGGTCCATGGGCTAATATCTGCAGTCCGTAAATGTCTGCCTTACCCTTTACTTCAAAATATCCTTCCAGTTATTCACCCGTTCCTACCTCAGAATATACAGACTTTCCTCCACAGTATCAATAGTCCCAAATTCTTTCACAACATTTGAAATAAAACAAATACTGGTCAATTAAAATGGCAAGGACATATTTTATTCGCTGAAGGGGAATGATATATAGTACTCAAAACTCCACATATAGCAAACGAAAATACTAAACTTCAATAATTTCAATATCGCATATCTCATCATATCCTTACCACAAACTCCCAGTTATTCAAATTTGGTATAGTAGTTAATCCTATGTGCACTTTCTGTAACTCCGAAAGTGAAACGATAATTCATTTGATGTGGTAATACCAGTGAGTGCAAAATTTATTACAAAGGTTTGAAAATCTTATAGATGTACTTTATATTTCTTTTTCAATAAAGAAGCTCGCCTTCCTTTTTCGGTTCACAAAAATAGTATTAATGCTAAGTTTGACGATAAAGTAATTCTTCTCATTGAACAGTGCATTTATAGAACCAGATGTCTTAACAAATCTATAAATATAAGTACACTGGCCAGTAACATGAACGATTATTGCAACATACAGAAGTATCTATCAAATGCTTAAAATAATCTTGCAAAAAACAAAATTCACAAATACCTTGAGTAAGTGGGGAAATGTCGTTCAACTTGATATCTAATAGTAAAGATTAAGCCTGACAGTTTGCTAAATTTGTGCCTAATAACAACTTTTTAGGTTACTTTCTACATCTCTCTTTGAAGATATTAACCACATCTCAAGTCTTTTCCTACCTCTTACTTCTCTATATATAAGAACTTTATAATATTAATCTTTGTTGGCAAACTAGCAAATATAGAATGGTATCAACTTCATGCCTTTTTCAGTCACTTTCTTCCTTTACTTCAACTTTTCTTCATGCAAATGTGTCTGCATGGGTAGTTTGAGTGTAAACAAAATTAAAATGGTTTAATCTTAAGGATGTCGATGTCGATGTGCATATGTGTGTGTATGTTTGTATGTGTGTGTGAGGGGGTGTATCTGTATGTGTGAATCATAGTGAAAATGCTGTATATATTATTGGCTATGCTCATACTATACGTAGGTATATGTTCAAAATGATTTCTAAAAATTAAAAATATAAGTATATTTATATTAAAATATTGTGCTAAATTAATGGTTGTTTGAACAACCAACCATAATTATTTTAGATATAAGACTGTTTTCATACAAATGAACAACATCTTTCTCAAAATATCCTATTTTCACAATATTGTGATTTCTCAAAATGGGCGAACCCCATTG